>NC_142376.1:19994747-20294747 GCF_059441005.1 Hippichthys cyanospilos
TCTGGTCAACAGAGGGCTTGTTGGTGCCTTCCTGAAAAACATGATGAGGCTTGTGGTTCTGACATTGTTTGAGTTTTAAACACTGTATAAAGCAGTCCTTCTCATATAGTGGGGCAGGCCAAGGGGGGTCGATTCCTGATGCGGGTGTGGATGATAACATTCATTTCAAGTTTATTGATTTTGCTTTTTTTTTGTTAATGTTAATAAGGATACAATTTTAGGTATACTTATACTACCAGATTTATAGATAATCATCTTTTTTCAGTCACCGGGGCAAGTGGGGGAGATGCTACATGTGATCACTTTGCTAGGAGGGCTTTGCAAAAAATAATTGAGAAGTATTGGTATAAAGCAGTGTTTCTTAATTATATATTGCCAAGCCCCTGTAAAAAAGAGAGAACTTTGCACGCCTTTCCCATTTGCCGCCCTGACTGTAAATAAAATTATTGTCTATAAAAACTTTTTAAGTATACCTAAATCTTTTAACATTAACAAAACAAAAAAAAATAGAACTCAACTTTCATCGACTTAATTATTTTTTACTGTGTTTGTATGGGTTACAGCTTAGTAACTGTTTATTATGTTTACAGCATTTATATGGGTTACAGCTTTGTCTGAAACAGAAAAAAAATAACCAAGTGCATCAAAGTGCCTGTAAGTTAAAAAAACAAAAGAATACAAAAAAAACATGTACAAGTACACTTCACATGACAAAAACAAAGCCATTTCCCTGGAGTCATCCGAACCCCCCTGGCATCACCTTACGCCCCCCTAGGGGGGCCCTTCCCACTATTAGAGAAGTACTGGAATAAAGGAACAGCTGGGATAAACCATGTTTCTAATATTCTCACCCTCATCTGTAACTGAATCATGCATACATCTGAAAACTGTTGAGATAATACTCAAGTTATACGAATAAGAAAATATGCACCTTTTCCCGATTGCATTTTTTTCAAACATTACAAATATATTAAAAACACTGATGGCTGTTTCAAAATTAAGAAGTTTAAGCCCTTAAAAAAAATTTTTAATAATATATAATTTTGTTGATTACCATGTTTTCCACTCTATAATGCGTACCCGGACTATAAGGCGCATCTTCAATGAATGGCCTATTTTATTTAAATCGTATATAAGGCGCACCGGATTATAAGGCGCACATGGAATGAAACTACAGTGGTGACTGGGGTTGCATTATGCATCCACTAGATGGTGTTGTGTTGTGCATTCACGAGATGTAGCGGCACTAAAAAAAATCAGCTAAGTCATTTCACTTTATTCATAGAATATAAACTTTATTAAGAAAATATATGCGTTTTCACAACTCAGAAATGAACATTTTATTTCAGTACTATCTGAAGAATAGGGAAAAATACCTCTTGATTGCATTAAAAGACTGTTTAGATAGATGACAAAACAAATCAAGAGTTTAAAAGAATATAATTATGATTAAATATTAAACTTAAGTATTTTAATGAAATTGCAACCCTAAACCATAAATTATATTGTTTTGTCGCTATTTTGCATTGAGTTTACAAGCACAAACATTAGTTTATGCAGTCAGCATCCGTTGTCAGCTTTATTTTGGAGGTCCAATTAGAATGTCTCTGTGTGTTATAGCATAAGGATAGCATGAAGGCCCCATTCATTCAGATGACTCCCTCATTCAAGACTCTTTCGAGAGCAATTACTTTAAGGCTGTGTTCTTATGTGTTTAGGACACCTTTGTTTCCACATGCTTTTGACACCTGCTAGCTTCGAACACCTCATCATACTCTTGCCAACGATCTAATTTTTTCATGAATCTGATTGAAATAACAAGTTTTAATTTCAATCCCTTGCTCCAAAAATATGAACATTTTTCAAGTTAATAGTGCCCGAAACTTGAATTATCGTTCATTCGGCGGTTTGGTCTCATATAATATGGGCAAGAAACTTCACCCACATTGCCTCCAGTAGTTTATCGGAGGGGCTGTTTGCCTCCGTCAGTCTGACGGGGGGCGGCTGTGGCTACATAATGTAGTTTACCACCACTGTGAGTGCACTAGGTAAATGAGTTGTCAGTGTAAGTGCTTTGAGTACCTGAGGTAGGTAGCAAAGCACTATAAAAGTATAATGTCCACTTGGCATCACCCCTAGCACACCAGGGTGCCACTGGCTGGGAATCCACATACAGTACTTAATTATGCAAGTGTGCCTAATGATTTGTTCAGTGTGAGTCTGTGTGTGCGTTTGTATATACGAGGCAAGTAAATTAGCCTGTTTACATGGCTTCTCTGTACCTAAGATGAAGCCTGTTTTGTATGCCTCTCTGGGTTTACAGAGTATTCTTAGATTTTTCACATCCTGTTCCAGCCTATATGCCAGATGGGCAAGAACAAAGAGAGGGAACAGCTCGAGAGAAATAATGCTTGGCTTCGTTGTGCGTGTGTACGTGGCAGTGTATTCTTTTTTTTCTTTTTTTTTTTTTTCGGCTCGGCAGTTGCTCCATTTCTATGTGTGCCTCCTTCGCTTCATCATCCTTTGAATGTTCCAACATACCAGCATAATGAAACTGCAAAGGGCGACAGTGTTGGCCCAAAACATGATGATTAGCTGATCATCCATCTGTGTAGTGTGTCCCTATCAACTCTTCACCAATGAGCTCCTTCCTCTCTGACCACTTCCAGGACTGCGATGAGACCGAGGTGGACAAGAACAAGTGCTGCACCTTGTGCAACATGTTCTTCACCTCCGCCGTCGTGGCTCAGTCCCACTACCAGGGAAAAACCCACGCTAAGAGAGTCCGCCTGGTGCTTGGTGAGACTCCCAGCAGCCCTGCAGCCCTGACTGCGCAGCCTACTAACGCAGGTATTCAACAAAGTCCAGCAATCAACCATGATGACTGGTGTGCAACTCGGCATGTAAGCAAAGCGAACGGCTACTCAGTCTTTCCAGCTTGGTGACATGATTTCTGTACCTCACAATTTTTCTGACATTTCAAAGTATGAGTGAACAATAAATATAGCAACTTTTATTGGAGATTTATTGGAGTCTTTGGGACTAGCCACCACTGACTAATTTCCTCATGTAATTTTACACTTATTGAATGGGCAGACACTCCAGAGACAGAACTATTTGTAACAGTAAAAATTCATTGATGTGTCTCCTTCAACCACTGTAAACATGCTTCACCTTGAAGTAGTACAACCAAACTATACATCACAACATAGGTTTTCATTCAGATGTGAGTGTTCTCCAGATAGTGTTGCTGGTCCTTACACTACTGCAAATCAAGGATTCACATTTTTGCATCCATTTTCTATAGCCGCTTATCCTCACTGGTGTGCTGGTACCAATCCCACCTGCCTTTGGGCAGTAGGCTGGGGACACGCTGAACTGGTTGGCGGACAATCGCAGGGCACACAGAGACGATCACACACATCAACACACCTAAGGGAGATTTGGAGTGTCTGATACACCGACCATGCGTGTTTTTGGGATTGTGGGAGGAAACCGGAGTTCCCAGTGAACTTTTTTTCAGGATTTATCATTAGTCTGGGGGGCAGTTCTTGGAGCATCCACATCTACTTCTGTTCCACACTGCAAACGCAACAAAAATATCGCAATACATATATATATATATAGATAGATAGATAGATAGATAGATAGATAGATAGATAGATAGATAGATAGATAGATAGATAGATAGATAGATAGATAGATAGATACACACACAGGGTTCCCTTGTTGCTTCATTTCTCGTAGCCTCGTGGTTTTGTTTCCAATAAAAAAGGAAAAGAAAAGCTATCTTGTGGAGAGACACGCTGTGAAGGTAGAAAAGGTAGAACAGATGAGTTGACTTTAAACGGGCTATCCTCAGAGAGCAGCCTGAAGTAGAGCCCGTAGCTGACCAAACATGATAACAGGGAAGCAAAGTTTACACTCTAAATTCTAATTTTTTACTGCTTTTTCCTCACCGTATTGTTCCCACTACACATTCTCACTTGCATGTGAGATGGAGACTGCTTCTGTAGGTAGTCAACATGGACTTGGACTAGAGTGGCCAGAATATCAGTCACACAGCTCACAGGCACTCCTACAAGACACATGATTGGCTCTCAGCGCAACATTGACCAATGAGGCCAATAGTGGATTACAACTCCTGGATTACAACTATAATTAAATAAACCTAGGAAGAAAAATTACACTTTATCTTTCCAGACTAAAGGACAGTGCATCCAGAGTGTATTTAAAGTGCTTCACTTTGTCCACATTTTATCATTGTATAATCTTCTAGCTCAAAATTCAACACACAATTATGACAATGAGAAAAGCGTTTTTAAATTGATTAAAAACAGAAAACTCGGAAATCAAACATTCACAGCCTTTGCTTAATTGTTGATTCACCTTTGATAGCAATTACAGCCTTAATGCCGCGTTTGATGGAGAGCGGACGGTTTTGTATTGTAGTCAATGGAGTTTGCGCGACGGGCGCGATGACGCGTCGAGCGATGCGATGGAGCGACGCGCGACGTGTAATTACGCATGATGCGAGAAGTTAAAAAAATTTAACTTTTGTCGCGTGTCGCGTCAGTCAATCAGCTTTGGGAACGTCTCAAGCAGGGGGCAGGAACGAATCATGGCGGCCGCATTGCGGTCACCGGGAGCTATCCAACACAGCCAGCTGAGCTTTCAATACAAAATGGAGCCAAGCAAGAGCATTCACCTGGCTTGTAGAAAGGTGGAAGGGAGAAATTGGGACAACGGGTATGTGCACCGTTTGCTTCGTTTTTTTAACAGCTGTTGAACCGTAGTTACTGCGTTAAGCTAACAATAGTGCAACACTGACAGTACAGTATTTAGCATGGTATTGGCCTCTTGATTGCGACTTGAAACTTTTTTTTTTTTTGGCAGACGAGTATTGCCATGAAGCAAGGGACACGCAGTATAAAAAAAGGAATAATAAAGATGCTGTCGGAGAAAATATTGGCTCTGCCATATCCCGGAAAAGTGAACACTCAGCAATGCTCTCCTTTTCTAATCCACTGTAAAGTGCACAGCAAGCTCACTCCCCTCCCCTCGCGTGATACTGTTGCGTGAAAAGTGAACTTCATCTTGACCTCGCGACAAAACGCCTCGCGTTAGAGCGTAAACGACGCGCTCCATCTGAACGCAGCATAAGTCTTTTTTAATATGATGCCACAAATTTAGCACATCTATCTATATGCAATACTGCCCATTCATCTTTGCTGTAATTCTCAAGCTCCATCATGTTGCATGGAAGATGTCTGTGCACAGCCATTTCCATGTCTCTTGAGAGCTGTACAATCGAATTTAAGTCTGGGCTCTGACTGGGCCACTCCAGCACATTCACAGAGTGGTTCTCAATCCAATCCTTTCATATATTCATGTCTGTCGTTGTCCTGCTGAAAAATGAACCTTCACCCTAATTTTAGGTCTAGAGCTCTCAAGTGTTTTTACCTAGGACATCTCTATACATCATTGTATTCATTTTTCCCTCAATCTTGACTAGTCTTTCAATTCCTGCTGCTGAAAAACAGACCCATATCCTGATGCTGCCACCATCATGCGTCATTGTAGGGATGGTATTGGCCTGATGATGAGCGGTGCCTGGTTCCCTCCAAACATGATGCCTAGCATTCATATCAAAGACTTCAAATTCTGCCTCATGAGACCAGAGAATTCTGGAGGTGCTTCCAATTAACTGGACAACTACAGCCAGCGTGATCAGAGAAAACAGTAGGAGAGATATGTCGCCTGGAACGTAATTGGATAAGGAGACTTGGTGGTGGATGAGGAGGAGTGCATACAGAGCAAGAGGTTAGCTAAGAAGAGGTGGGACACTGAGAGGACCAAGGAGTAGGCAGGAGTACATAGAACTAAGGTGAATGTAGCGGTAGCAAAGGCCAAATAAAAGGCTTACGGTGACTTGTATGCTAGTTTGGACAATCAGGATCAGCAAAGATTAGTTAAATTTAAGTAAGGAGGGCATTGAACAGGATGAAGAGTGAAAAGGCGCTTGGCCCTGATAATATAGTGTACCCGTGGAGCTGTGGAAGTGTCTTGGAGACGTAGCAGTTTGTGACAGCATTGTTTAAAAGAATCTCAGATGTTGAGAAGATGCATGAGGAATTGATTAGAAGCATGCTGGAGTCCATTTTTAAGAACAAGGGATTTGAGCAGAGTTGAGGTCAATACGGAGGAAGAAAGTCTTAGATGGAGGCAATTGATTTGCTGTGGTGACCACTGAAGGGAAAACAAAAAAAGGCAAAAAAGACATGATCTGAGGCATTGGAAAATTTCAGATCGTCCGCCATGTTCCTTTTACGTAGGAGTGGCTTTTGTCTGGCCATGCTAACACAAAGGCCTGATTGGTGGATTCCTGCAGAGATGGTTGTCCTTGTGGAAGGGTCTCCTCTCTCCACAGAGGAACACTGGAGCTCTGAAAGAGTGACCAGGAAATCTATGGTCACTCCAGTGTTGCCTAGCTGTGTTTGTGTTTTCAGAGCTCCAGTGTTCCTCTGTGGAGAGACTCTCTCTGACTAAGTCCCTTAGTTTAGATGGCTAGCCAGCCCTAGGAACAGTCCTGACGGTTCCAAAGGTCCTCTACTGATGAATATTGGAGGCCACTGTCCTCATTGGGACCTTCAAAGTCACAGATTTTTTTTTGCTCTATCCTTCTCCAAATTTGTGCCTCAAAGTAGACCTATCTTGCAGGATTACATACACCTACTTTGGCTTTATGCTTGGGCTTTGTTTGATTGTGAGACCTTATATAGACAGGTGCGGGCCTTCCTTCCAAAACTTCTTTTCATATAGTCACAACGCTGTATTGTGTGTAGAATTTTGAGGTGAGAGATTAATTTAATATAATTTGGAATAAGGATATAAAATGACAATTGTGGAAAAAATCAAATGCTGTGAATACTTTCCAGATGGACTGCATACTATCGTTCACACTATACATTAGCACACAAACACTAGTTTGATTTTTCGACGAAGAATCAATAGAACTATTATTTTTGTGATAAATATTTAATAGTGACTGCCCCTCACAAAATCTCTATCCTGTGTATTTTCAAGCATTGCTTGAGTGGAACTATTTTAGTTCAAAGCTTTTCATAGAATCATTTAGTTAATCATTTCGCAAATCAAAACGCCATATCTTCTTCAGAGGAAAGAGAAAGTGTCTGCAAACATGTCAGAGGCCCATGAGGGAAAATTTGGAAGGTGAAGCCTAATGATGATGAATTAATGTTTGTTTAAACTCTTGATTTTTATTTTTAAATTAGGCTGTCTGGTGAGTCGTGCCAGGGGGGCTTTACATAATGTGACTCTAATTGGATTATGGTCACAATTCATAGAGCAGTGAATTTGCACACTTACAGAAAAAGGAGCATTATGATACAATAGAATCTCAGTGACATTTGATTCAACTTTGCCATACTTTGGAAATGTACCACTGATGTGCTGGGGTCAGCATCCTGTAACATTCAAAGAGCCTTTTTGCCCAGGTTTTCACGGAAATACAAGACTAGGATCCGCAAACACTTTAGACATCTGAAAGGAAGATGGAGTCAGAAGAGTGGCTTACAGCAGGTCTTTTGTTAGGTTAATCAAGGTTGTTACCACCTTATTTTCAATTTAAAAAAAAAAAAAAGCAAGCAAACTGAACCATTGTCTGGGTCCATTCTTGCTCACACAAAGGGATATTAGGATGAGATTCATTCTGTTAAGAAGACTTCAAGCACTTTGTTTTGGAGTGTTTACCTGTATATCTTGTTTTCTTGCTTTTAATCTGGAAGGCCACACTGTATTTCCATTTCCTGTTTATGTTCTCCGTTCGTCATTCAGCTTAGTGGTGTTTGTGTTTACTAAGACTGTTGGAGCATTGTTTTTAGTCCAAGAAGTTTAAAGGGATGAATCTGGATCATGGTATTTTTCCTCTTTCTGCACCTAAATATATGCATTTGTATTATAGTTGGTGCATTGGTGATTTAATCTCTTATTAAATATGAGCTTTACAGTTCCGATATTTCTAATCAGGGAGTAAAACGCCTTGCTTGCAGAGGCCGCACCTCTTACCGTGTGGCTGCCTTGTCGTCCCCTTCATGAGTTCAATGCTGGCCATGAAAAACCCATTCATTCTGTTATTCATGCTGGACATTAAAATACAAAACAGTGTCAATACACTGCTTTCAACAACACCCGTTTCCCTTATCAAATTCCTCTCCGTGGTAACCCAGTATTTATAACAGCAAAACGTTATCACAAATAAATGAAAAATTGCTGTTTAACAAACAAAACCAAACCGAAACAAAAAGATATGGTCAAGGATGGTGTGTATTTACTCTTGCACAGGTGATACTGGAGCGAAGTATGAGAGGTACGAAATTCTTCCATGGTCATAAGAGTTCTTCAAATCAGATTTATCTACTTGGGCAGGGCTGCTGTGAGAGCGCAAACTAAACAAGGAATATAAATGAACCAATGAAGGAATGTAATACTAGGGTGAGAAATCAACATTGTGACATGGTTAAAAGCTCCAAAAAGTTGACTTTTCAAGATACGACTGCTTTAAATAAAATTACAATGGCTTTGCCAGGCACATAAGAGATATTAGATCACAGATGGCGAACTCAAGGCCCATGAGCCAAATTTGGCCCGCCTCATCATTTTATATGGCCTGCGAAATGCTAATTATGAATTCAAGTTTCTGGCGAAAATACCAAATTTGCAAGTTGTCTTCAATTTTAAAACATTTGGGGGAAATAAGTATTTTTTGGTTACCAGCACCCCTTTTGAACAGTTTTTAGCGACCTCTGATTTCAAAATGTACAAATATGAGATAAACAATCAAATTTATAAAGGCTGTCCAACAGAAACTATTAACTACAATGTGGCCCTTGATAAAAATGAGTTTGATAAACCTGTATTAGATGGTCCTAGACGCTTGCATAGGAAAAAACACTCTTGTAGGTGGTGTTTTTGTTTTTGTTTTGAAGTTCAAGTTTCAGCGATCAAAAAGTATGCTGCTTGGCTTGATGTGTGACTAGCGCAAGCAAAAGAGAGGCAGCAGGGAAAACTCTCCTTGTGAAAATATTATGCAATCAACAATTATTTTGACACATCTGTTTGTTGAGCAATACAAATTTTGAATCCTTTATGATCAAGTGTTTCTCATCACTGACTGAACAACCAACTACTCAATGCCTTAGCCATAGTCGTGTCAGTCAGATGTGTATTTCCATATCCAACTGCTGGGCTAGATAATATTAAGGATATGCTGAATGTAAAAAGATTGTTTACCATACAATTGGTACAAAAAGTACTGCCTAATATCACAACAACATCAACACGCAAGAACATATTCTTCTTCCATCTCAGAAGGAATGGATACTAAGGCTGGATTTGGATAAGATAATTTGAATGACAGACTGGTCTTCTCCCATGTGGTGCAGTTCTGATAAACCAGTCCCTTTAATCTCTGGGGCCGCATGGAAGAAAATCTATCTCCAAAAGTGTCCGGACAGATTAAATAATGCTATAGATCTTAAAAACATTGTCACGTATATGTAGATTTTTGGGCTACGTGTCATCCTGGTCCCAATTCCTTGCGAATAATTGGGGTCAATAGAACAGTAGATAGAATGATGAAAAATACATTAAACAAAAAAAGAACAAAATATAACAACTATACTGTGTTCTCTTGTTTTTTGTAGTTAATGATGACCAAAACCCCCCACGAAAAGTCAAATCCACGAAGGAGCTGCTTTTCAGAATCCATTGTCCGATTGATGATGCGAGCGCGAACGGATTAGGAGTTATCGTAATTTGAAAAACATTTCCTATTGGCGATGACTGGCGATGACTGAGGTCTGCCCCATCGTGGTTACTTTGGTATACAAGTAGGCTAATGCTTACATACTAACATGTTCCTATCTAAAATATGTGAATAAACACTTTTTCTTCTGCATTCTTAAATGGCTAACGCTTGCATGCTCAAAAGCTACAATTGAAAATGTGTGGATGAAAACGTATCTGATAGAGGTTTTTCAGAAATTTACTGGAAGACTGGAATACCTTTGCTGGACATTTATTGATGAAATTGGACCTGAGTGATGGCTTTTGATATTTTGAGAACTTTTGAGGCTGGATACTTGAGTTGCATTAAAATGTTCGGCATGATTCAAATATCAAGAATTTTAGTTCTCTAACGGTGTATAATATGTACTTTTGGCAACAAGACAAGGAGTTTTGACGTAAAGCCCCCGCTCTAAATAGCAATTGCACAGCAGTGGGCTGTGTTCATGCCTTAGGAGACATGTTGGCTTGTTATTGTAAAAGTACAGTCGTCAACTGAAATGAGTCAGTTCACTAAATCGGCAAAACAGTTGGCTTCTGTTTCTGTCGGCAAAAGGGGAGCTCATCTTGCATCGTTTCTGTAAACGATGCTGTCATTCGTTGGTTTGTTGGCAAAATGGGTGTCAGTCGGTAACGGACCAACAAACAGTATGTTGGTGCTGATGGTCTGCCAACCATTGTGAACAAATAAATAAATACAGATATACATACGTTAAAAAATAAAGGAATATGGAAGGGATAAGGAAATTGGATTCAAAGCATGACTACATAGGTAAAACTGAAACTCGAATGTGTAAAAATGTGTAAAAACCACTAATGTACTCCAAAGTTGTAATAAATAATATGGATAATACAAATTATTGGAGCTATGGTATCACAACTGGCACATGCACTATAAAGTGAGTGAATGAAGAACCCAGGAAAACCCTAAATGAATAAACCAGTAAATGTAAAGAATTGATACGTTGGTATCTATACTATACATGTATTGACTTTAGAATCAATTCTGTCAGTACTTGGATCTATCTGCACAACCCCAGATTGGAGTAATAGTGATGTCAAATGCATTTTAACCATTGTGTCTAAGAGTTCATCTAATAAAAACTAATAAAAACAATCTGTGAATGTCATAAATGTAATGTCATTATTGTTTGCATTCACATGGCCTCCTTCTGTAATTTTCATGCATTTTTGGCAAATACAGCTTTTATTTCTCATGCACAAAAACACAGTGATATCCGAGAAGTACAAGAACCACAGTAACAGTATCTATATATTGATTGTGAAGTCTGGGAATGGGGAATTAATACCTGCGGTGTGACTACAGATTTCCAAATGACACAAAAAAAGATTTTGTAATGGACCTGTTCTCTATTCTTCTTCACAGTTCACACATCTCATCCACCTCTACATCTCTGAAGCTCTCATTCTTTCTCATGTGCCCCACTCCTTTAAAATCACCTACTTCTGCTCCACTGTGCAGAGATCACAGTCACGAGAAAAGACAGAGTGGGAAAACACGAGAAGGGGATGGGGGGGTGGAGGGATACATCCAAGAATATTTACCTTTTGCATCAGAAAACATGCTGGCCACTGCAAAACTGTCACACACACATGCTCTGTGGAGGTGCAGTTTTTTTTTTCTTCCAGTAAAATTAAATACCAGTAAAAGGGCAAAGGGATTCCATTTTTAATTGAGATTTATGAGGCGCCAAAAAGAAGTGAAGGCAACATGAGAGGGTGTGGTCAGTGAAACGAGCAGCCAAAGCTTTAATGACGATCAGCTTGCAGGGTTTCTATTAGCACACCCGCACTAAAATAGACAAAAGCCAAAAGGCACTCAATGAAGCTCAGACCTCCGCCAAGGTGGAATGATTGTGGTCTGCATATCAAAACAAAGCATTCCTGGCAAAGAATGCTTGACTGTAAATCATTGCAATCACACTGAATATAAAAGTGAATTCATTAAGAAAACTGATATGATGGCACTTTGCCAAGTCAAAAGCGGGGTTATGAGATCAGGGTATTTTATTAACTCCAAAAGTCACAGAAAATTAAGGACATTTCTGCCAAAATGGTGTGCGAAACATGAAAGGCTTGTTGAAAAAAACAAAAAAAAACATAAAAGCATGTGAAATGATGTGGAATTATTTGGAATGATATTGAATAATGGGGCAGGGCAGTGGAAGACTGGTTAGCACATCTGTCTCACAGTTCAAGGGTTGCTTACAACTCTGGCCTTCCTGTGTGGAGCTTGCATGTTATATAAAAATAATAATGATAATAATAATAATAATAATCTCCTTTTCACCCCGGTGGGGTGGTATCCATTTTATAATCAAGCCCGGGCCCTCTACCTGAGTTCTGGGTGTTTGAGGCTTCTGTGCAGTATCTTCGATGTTCCTAGGACTGCACTCCTTGTTTGTGTGTGTGTGCCTTAGGTTAGCTCGTGGCTATAAGTGCAGTCGTTCTCAAAGTGGGGTTGGCGAACGTGATGTTGTGTCTGACTAAATAAGTGGCAGCAACCAGTTTGTGAGAAAATGACTCGGTTTGTTATTAGGGGCCGTGCAATTTTCAATTTTTATGTTTGATTTTTTAAAAGGGGTCCCTGACTCTAAAAGTTAGAGAACCCCAACCTTAGAGAACAGTTTGTAAACAAAGGGTTTTTTTGAGGACCAAAATGTCCCATCACAAGTGTGAAGCGCCATAGCAATATTTTTACCTTTACAACAACTCACCAAACTAAAATAATATGAATCATCCTTGAAGTGAACTAAAGTGAACTGAAATTTAACAGTCAACATTTACTGCAAGCTCTTCATTTGTAAACAGTCCCTGCGAAAGAGGTGTTATGACTCATGTATGAGTGGTGTTTTTGTTTTTGTGAACGCGTGGTATTGTTGCGCTGAAGTCATCAGCAACATAACTCAAGGTACGCTGTCACATTGTGAATGGCAGCTCGCCACATTTGGACACACCATCTGGCGTTCTAAGCGTTCATCATACAGTCTGGCTGTGGACCTGACACCCCCACCGCTCATGTGTCCAAATATACATTTACTGAACCTTACATGCAGCCAAGACTATTCTGGAGCTCATTCACACATATGGAAGCTTGGATTTACTCATGACGTACACACAAATAAACACACACAGCCTATAAGCCTTTGAGCTACAATGGGTTTGTCTTTGCTGTTGGCTATTAATGGCCAATCACCATGGTAACCAGTGTCATGTCATGAGCAGTGGGTCACCTCGGGGTCTAACTTCATTCCCTCACTGAGGAGAGGGATGAAAAGAGCAGGAGGATACAGGAAAGGGATGTAGTATAAGAATTAAACATAAAAAGAAAACGTCACGGTCCAAGTTCAAGAGAAGAGAGGCGATTTCTTGAAGTATGGTCTCTGAAGGGCCAGGGACCTTTTCGTGACCCTCATCTGTGTTTCACACATGAGGCTCACTAAAATCAATTGTTCTTTGCCCTCAGTCTAAAACACACCTATTCTCTGAGGTCCCTGGTTCACTTCTGGCTCTTCCTATGTGTAGTTGGCACTTTCTTCCCATGACTACATGGGCATTTTCCGGGTACTCAGTTTTTTTTTTCTTCCCACAGTCCCAAAAACATGCATGGTAGGTATATAGGACACTCCAATTTGCCCTTAGGTGTGCTGTGGGTATGACTGGCCGTCTGTTTCTTTTTGCCCTGCGATTGGTTGGCAATCAGTTCAACTGCCCATAGGCAGCTGGGATGGCACCAGCAGTCTGTGACCCTTGTGACAATGAGCATTTAAGAAAATAAATGGCTGAGGATGGGTTACCATGTCTCAGAAAGATTGAATATGAGCTCGGCCGAGTGGATGTTTTATGTTTCTGTGTCAGTGTAAGAAGTACAGCTTCCAAACCATATTAGAACGTAGGTGTCAAGGAAAGTGTGCTGACTTCAGCTGATCTCTCTCACCTTCCAATTTTTTAAATATCTAGGACATTTTCTTCAAGACAGAGTAGACTTTTTGGGTGGGCCCTATTTTGTATAAACACCACAAACACATGTTATTTTTTCATAAATATTGCTTATGAATGTCATGGTAAAGCACCTATCCCACTCAGGGGGAAACGTTGGGGAGTGTCGGCAAAGGTCACGGCTATTTGGAATCTTCAGACGTAGTTCAAGGTTCCAAATTTTCACCAGCGGTATGCCTGTACTGCTCTTTCTCATTAACGAAATGTCCTTGTGACAATCATGAAAACCACCGTCAAACATTTGGCAACTGTTTGCGACCTTGAACAAACTCTAACAGCTGACGACCATGTGCAACTGTTAGTTTTGTCAACACTTGCAATTGTGTGCCCCCCAGTGAAGGGCTGAAAAATGTTTGAGACACTTTGAGTATGCAACAAACTCAAAGTAGCAATACTCCTACTAAATAAAATGTTGTTTGTTGTTTTTTTAACAAGTACATTTAGTTGTGACCATAGACTTTTCTTTCAGAAGCAAATGAAGAGTAGAAGAATCAATGTGCCATTCTTCTACAGCTTACTAGTGCTATGGAAGACTTAATGCCAGATATGTTTTGCATTTAAGTATTGAAAACTGGTATCAGTCTCTCTGTGTAGTCAATACAGTAAAGGGACACTGAACTTAAGACTTTTTCCGCATAAAATACATATTTCATCTCTAGTTCTTTTTATAAATATTTTCATGTACAATTGATAGCTTTAACAACACATTTTCACAATTGATATTGACTGCAAATTTACATCAGATGTGATCAATGCTCCCGTAACAACCAATCCTGGCTCACCAGTTTTCTAATGCTGTAAAAAAACGCGTAGAATAAATATTACATTTCACCATTTCTATCAATGAAGCTTTGCTTTCTAGCCTGCAATGTACATTTCTTTCAGTTCTGCGTTGAGAAACAATGCTAATCTGCTTTTTTTTTGTTCCACCATACGCAAATTTGAGTGCCATTTTTTATGCCTGGCTTACAAAACGATGGCTTGCATGTTTGCTTTATAATGAGAAGTTGTCAAAAAACAAAAACATTGTACATGCCTATGTTGAGTAGCTGTCCAGTGATGTCTAAAAACACATCAGGTCAGACGAAATAGGCACATATTTACTCAGTCTTTTTGTCAGTATATATTTGGAACGACAAAGGGAAATTATTTTATTGCTCAGGTCTGAGGATGACGTTCCATTTGAGGGAAAATAAACATTTAATCATGAAGGCTCATTATTGAAAAGGCTTTATTTTTTTCTGCTCCAGAAAGCTGTGTTTTTGTTGTTGTTTTGCTTTAATATGGCTATTTTAACATTCTGGGCCCCCAAGCCCTGGTCTATCCCTATAATTGGCTTGCGACCTGGGTAGGATGTACCTTCACCTAACCCAGGTCAGCTGGTGAGACACTTGATATCCTAAGTAAAAATGAATGATAACCGAATGACATTCCTGAAGCCTGCCAGGCTTCATGGGTTGGATGCAATGTTGCTTGATATGTCCAGTTATGCTTGGTATACCTGCATCAATTTAAAATCTAATAAAAAAATGCACATATCCTAAGTAAAAATGAATGATAACCGAATGACATTCCTGAAGCCTGCCGGGCTTCATGGGTTGGATGCAATGTTGCTTGATATGTCCAGTTATGCTTGGTATACCTGCATCAATGTAAAATCTAATAAAAAAAAATGCACGATTAAGCGACATGGTTTATCATCCATCCCCCTCAGGTACTCTTAACCAGCTAGATGAGTCTATTTTTGATAACATCAAAAATATTGTAGACATCATTGTTGTGTTAGTGTTGAAGGATGTCATTAGGATAATTTAACATCATAATATCATCTCCTCACCCTAGATTCCTCCCCTTCAACCCCGCTGCCCTCAGACCCTACAGCATGCCCCCCTCCTCCGTCTGCATCTGTGGTCAGCGGCAATGGTGGAAGAGAAGCCGGAAAGTACTGCTGCCTGTGTGGTGCCTGGTTTAACAACCCACTGATGGCTCAGCAGCACTACGAGGGCAAGAAGCATCGCAGGAACGCCGCCCGAGCACGGCTGGTGGAGCAGCTTGCGGGAAGCCTGGATGCCACAGAGAGCACAGGTCAGTCCATGTAATCCCGCCTGAAAGACCCCTCTCCCACGGAAGCGAGTGGCAAGTGAAAGGCAGCAAGGGTGTTATTACATTTTAAAGGGAAATATGAGAAGAGGAATTAATTTTTAACTCCTGCGGTAGGGTGTTTGCAAACACATTTTGCGCAGTGATAGTTTGGATACCAACGTCACTCCAGTTGCCACAAGTGTGTAACTTCAGTCATGCTCTTAGTATACTCCAAAAAACAGAGGGATTACCTCACGGTAATTACCTTTAACTATCAAAAGAGTTTTGAAATGCTTTCCAATTCTTTTAACACAAAAGGCTTTGGGGGTTTAGGAGAAAGCCTGCATTACGGTCTTAGTAAGGAGGCTTTAAGGTTGAATGATTTACATTTGACGGTGAGTAAATGCAGTTAGATCAGCTTAAGACTGACTTATGGTCAGCAGCTTCAGTTTCCTCTGTGCATCCATTCTAGCCACAGCTAAATAGAATTCGAAACCCCCGGATTACTGTTGCAAGACCTGTCATTCATCACTCGAAGCAAATGTTTCTTTCTCACTAAAAAAAACCTCATTCAATTTCTGGCTAAAATGTTTGAACAATTTTAAATTTTGCAGCAGACTTCAGCTTTGCATTCTATTGATTTACATTAGATATGACCAATGTTTGTTCAACAGCTTTAACTGACATTCCAGCTTCTATCAGGTTTGTAATTGTAACAAAAATGTAGCTTTAGTTCTTTATTTTTTTGAGCAGTTGTAACCATTTAGCTTATGCATTATTTGAGATGACTTCCAAATGCTGGGTTCAGTTTCACCCATCAGGAGGAATGGTGCTGTTTTCTCTTGTCAAATGCCAAATATTTAGAAAAGAATATTAAAATAAAACATTCTCCATCCTGACCCTCGATGACTTGGTCAAATTAGATTCAAGAAGACCTTGAGCTTTGCTTTGACTCACTGCATTAGCGTCTTTGTTGCTATCGTTAGCTGTGACTGCACTCACAGTTGGGCGCTTTACATTTATGATGTAGCCCGAACTTGAGCTGCTTCTTTGGTAAGTGAGCTCTTTCCTACAAAGACTTCATGTCACACTACCTTCATCAGTATCTACTGTATATACAGTATATATATATATATATATATATATATATATATATATATATATATATATATATATATATATATACAGAGGGTATATATATGGAGGGCATCATCACCGTAATAGACGAAGGTGAAAGAACCACACGATCCTGCTCGCTAAGTATGGAATATCAACAACGGAAGTGGCGCCAAAAAAACAAAAATCAAGCACAAACGTATAAACTATCAAACTAAATAATTTCCAAAACATTATTTCGGGTGCAGCCCACGTGGCCTGGTACCAGTTCATTCACGGACCGGTATCGCTGGACGGACCGGTGGTTGGGAGCCGCTGATCTAGCTCATGAATTGTGTGGATGAAGATATGGTACTACATAAAGCAATGATTTCCAGCCGGGGTGCCGCGGCATACCTGTGTGCCGCGAGAGATTGTAAGGTGCGCCACAGGAAATCATCTAACGTCACCTAATTAATAGGGATGTAACGAGGCATCACAAGTGTTAAAAATTTCAAATGTGCTGTTTCCGAGTCTCTCTAGTTAAACAAGTGCATCTTTTAACATGTTCACCAATTTGATTGTTGTTTCAAAGCATTCACTCGGCCGTTGCTTCGGCTGTCTTCTTTTGTTGACCCAGAAATGACTATCGAGTTCATAGAAATGCTCATCCAGCACCTCCTGCCAACAGGGTGGTGACACTCGTCTGGATGTAAATTGAGAGAAAATATTTCGGGTCTTGTAGGAATAGCTTTGCAAAAGTGGGCTCATGTGGCAAAACTGCACGGGTGTCTGCCCTGATGGAGCCGTAGCCAAGGTCGGGCACTTCAAAGGCTCACAGGTGTTATCGTTACACATCTGTTTTTGCACCGATAGGCCCTTGAGTCAAAGACCTCACCAGCAGATCTAGTTTTGGTGGTGAATAATAATGTGTGCTAAATGAACTACTGTATGTGAAGACACAGCCTTTGACATGTCTCTTATTTGCGTCTTTGTGTGAGGAAATGGCAGCTGAAAGTAAGAAAGACCTATATTGCTCCAAACAGAGGTCCAGCCTGTGTGTATGAGCTAAGAGAGGACAAACGAGAGGTCCGATTCTTTAAAGCTGCTAGCAAGTGAATGGTGTGCTAAGATGGCATACCTGGCTTATATACTGTATTTCATCATCTGAATGAACTCAACACACAGACGCAATACCGAAATGAAAACCTGCTTACAAGCACTGATAAAATGAACGGATTCTGTGTAAAGGCGGAGCTATGGCAACAACAAGTGCAGCATGGCAACCTTGAGATGTTCCCACTCACAAAGAAACTCCGTGATGGCAACATTGCTACAATGTGTAAGGCTATTGGTACACATTTGAAAATTCTAGAGGAGAAGTTGTCATTTTATATCTTTTCAGCCATCACAGTGTGCATTCATCTCAGCATCCGTTGCTGAAAAGGACTTGACTTTGAAGGAGCAGGAGGAATTCATTGAACTGGAACAACATCGTGATTTAAAGCTGAACTTTGCTGATCTACCTTTGTACAGTTTTTGGCTATCTATTGCCAAGGAGTTACCCATTCTGGCCTCCTATTTTGACATTGCGCCCATTTCTTGGGGAAAAAAAAAAAAAAAAAAAAATATATATATATATATATATATATATATATATATATATATATATATATATATATATATATATATATATATATATATATGGGGGGGGGGGGGGCGTGCATGTTTGTGTGAATGAATTTGTCCTTATTTCGGTGCTCTGGGTCCAACATAGCAGCGAGTTCTACATCATAGAAATTTGAAGTGTAATTATTGGCCTCTTTATGTGCAGTGAAATAATTTCTGAAAAATAGTTGAAAATCAAGCTGGTGCCTGTCTTTTTTTCTCCACTATTGGTTTTCCTTCACTGATCAAATCTGCACATTCAGAAATAGAAAACAATTTATTCCAATTAAAGTGATGGAAGCATTTTACACAGCACACACATTTGTTGCTGCAAACAGATCTGCTCCCTTCTCCTGCAGGGCGAACTCCTGTTTGGTGACTTGCTGATAACAAGCTCATCAATGTGCAGTAGTAAAATCACCAAGTCTCTCCAACAACTACAATACCTCTAACTAGCCTTCACAGGCAAAACCTAAATCTGAAAATGAATATAGATATGTAATGCTTCATTGCTAGGATAAATACTAATATAGGCCACATATTGGACAACAAAACACACCTTGTTTGATATTCTAATTTGTGAATCTGAACAAGGTCTTAATGCCTAAAAGCTGAAATGTGAAAGTGAGGAATTGACTTTACTTTTCAAATACAGTGGGCCCTCGTGTTACGAACTTAATCCGTTCAGCGGCTAGGCTCGTAACTCAAATTGGTCATATGACGGGCAATCCAAACCTATGTTAATTCGTGAATGTGTGCAACGCGTGCAAAAACCTAAGGTAAAAACATCACGACTTTATACACATATTAAAAATGAGTAACCTACTGTACAGTTAAATTAAATAACATAAATATACAAAGGAAAAATGACATTTACCTTTGGGGCGACGTGACT
This sequence comes from Hippichthys cyanospilos, assembly GCF_059441005.1. Classification (NCBI taxonomy): domain Eukaryota; kingdom Metazoa; phylum Chordata; class Actinopteri; order Syngnathiformes; family Syngnathidae; genus Hippichthys; species Hippichthys cyanospilos. Next base: position 20,014,375 of record NC_142376.1, read on the forward strand.
TGAGCTGGGTGGAGGCGGAGGGGAGCAGAGACCAACCCGCAGAATTTATTGATTTATTTTCTTAAACGGGAACTTTTCTCAAAACTAGAACATATCACCGGCAATTTCCTTCTCTTTAATCCATAATAGAAGAAGCCTCTCCATTTTGTTGTCGAGCGAGGTCCGTCCCCCGGCAAGGAAAGTCTTGCCCTTAGAAGATTGCCGAGCAGTTACGGCCATACTTACGAGCCATGCGTGCGCCTCCTTCGTATTTTTTTTTTTTTTATTATCTCCTGCTTGGTTTCTATTGTCATCATCCTCTTACTTCTTCCTTTACCGCCACTAGCAATTTTAGAAGCCGTGTCTAACAGATAAAGTTTGCAAAGTCTTAACAACATTCCTTCCTTCCATTTTTGACTGATTTTCTCTCCTTCCCTCCGTCCCGACCAGCTGTGCCATCAAGCTAGATAAACGCGTTCGGCCAATAGCATATCGGCATTTCTGTGATTGACGTGACGCCGGCCAATAGCATCTCCGTGAGTGAGACCGTGACTAACACCGTGACTGAGACAGTGACTGTGACATTGTAAGAGCAATAGCGTTCAACGTTGCCGTAACAAGCTTTAACTACTGATTTTGATGACGTGGCAAGGCGAAAATATATGAACAAATACAATGGCCGGCATGTCAGATTGCTCGTAAGGCGAATGGTCTGTGCGTAAGTGGGGGACAAAAAATGTTCGTAAAAGAGGGTGTTCGTAAACCGGGGGCCGACTGTACTTTGGAAAATAAGATTATTATAAGATGTATGTTGAGTAAAATATCCCTGTTAAGGTTGTATTTTTTTTTAATACCCCATAGCACATGATTCAGAATAGATTACGGATGCTGTTTGGTGCAGATAGAATTCTTTTCTGGTTCCGCAGTGGTGAAATATCTAACGTCATCTTGCTGAAGTAGGCAGCCCGACATGCACGTGAGCGCTTCATGACACATCGATGCGCACACACACACAAACACATTCACTCCAATGCTCTGTCGGTCGTAGCTGTGGCGCGAGCTGTGTGCTCCAGGTGCCATGACAAAAGCAATCATCTCAAGGAACCAATCATATTAAAAGCATGAGTCATGTTGCCGCCTACACTGGCTCAGAGGCTTTAAGTTGTGTCATGTTGGATATCGTTCTCCATCCACTCACTGTGACCCAGATCCCACAATGTCCACTGCGTTTTTAGGCAACATTTCAATCCCAATTCACAGTGCAGCACAATGGTCAGGCTTTTGTGTAATTTACACCCGCAGCATTTCATTAACTTAAAGATGCTGCGGATTCTATTTGGTGCCTTCCCTTTTCAGAGCCTGCGAGCCGGACCAAGAAGTGAGCCCGTTGCTGATGTGATTCATTACACATGCCATCAATCACGTCTAAGCTTGGGTGTCTTTTAATCATGCCACTGTTGTCAGGAATTGTTTGTCTTTCTGCATGACGTAATTCTATTGGCATGGGATTTGCACATCCAAATGGCTTTTGACGCCTCTCGGGTATGTGTTGGAAATGTTTGCCAGTAGTAATTAGGCCATTAAGGAGGTACGCCTCAAAGTTAACTAATCCAGTGCTGTTTTAGCCGCTCAGGTGGGTGCGAGAGGGCACATGTTTTTGACACGCTGTGGTTGAATGTTGAGTAAATGATGAGCTCGGAACTAGGATTACTGTTGGCGATGTTTCAGGTTTATTCACAATTTATACTGTGAACATAGTAATCCAATAATACTGGTACTAAATATGCAATATGGTGCAAAATGAAGAGTATTATGTGTAGTGGCTAGCATTGATCAAATAGTATCCAGTGTGTACATTGACCGTTAGCGTTGAACGTGAGCGATAAAAACCATATCATCTCCCTGTCACACATCACTGGTGCTGCCCCCACACCCGTCTTTAAATAAGCTCCTTTTATTGAGCAGGCTGTGATAAACTATCTAATGTTTTTCCATATGCTGCTGCAATAACAAATTATTCTGCTGGGATCTCTCACAATAGTTGAACTTGAACAAAAATACTTGCTGCTTCAAGAATTTGACACTTGAACTTGAAAAAAAGAAATATATGTTTAAAATTCCAAACATTAATGCAAATAGTGCCACACTCGCTGCAAACTGATGTCACAGGGATGTAAAGGTGTACTTTGAAATAGCAGCAAGCAAAGGAATCAGTCGTGATTGCAAAGTTACTTCATGGCATCAATGATCTCCACTTTGGTTTTGTTGTAATTGTTGGAACTACTGGGCAACTTCAGTGTTGCCGCGATGGGATCTCATACCACAGTTCAGGGTGTCGATTAGCCACCGAAATCCACTGCCTTCCACTGTCAAAAACGGCTTCAGAGCGAGTACAATGTGTATACCACTATCCCGTTTTCCTCTGGTGGCTTTCGCACTTGGTGGGTCCAGTGGGGATGTAAAAGCGTATTTGATTGTTGCTTGATTTTTAGAAGGTGTTTTTTAAGAGCTGGTAAGCTTCAGGCTTTGGTGGGAAATTAATCTCGTGGCTTGAGGGAGCAAGTAATCTCATGTCGTTTGATCTCGCAAGATCTCGTCCCATTTCTATGAACTACATGTTTAAACTCCAGGAAATATTTCTACTCCCTAAAGAAAATTTACTACATGTGACATACTAGTTTGATGCATTTGATTTAATCTCCGTAACCCCTTGTGTGATATTTGGAGCATTATGTGCACATTTACTTAATTCTCGCAGTATTTTAGTCAATGAATTGCACAACACTGGTAGTGTGATTTCCAAGTGGTTGTGCCATGGTAAACATGTTGTCGCCATCTGGATGACGAGCTCCCAAATGCGTTCAATGCATATTTTTGTGATCTTCAGGTAAAACAATATCCAGAAAGATTCAGTGCTTATCCTTTTGGGTTGTTCAGCTTTAGTGGATGCTACTTATGAAATATTTTCTGCTGCTCCTTCAATAAATCTTCAGTTGATGTGTGTACAATCTGCATAGACGTGTTTGTGTGCGCCACACAAGTGTCCCCGCCTGCGTCATGTTTCATCTTTCATCCTCATTACCTACCAGTGAGGCACAGGTGACTTATTTACATGCCGTCTTTGTTCTATTGATGATACTGACCTTTGTAAAGCCTCATGGCACACATGCATTTGCATGGTTTGTTATTTTTTCTTCTCCCATTGACAAGTTGCAGTAGAGAATGGATGTATTTCCGTGCTCGACGAAAACCCTGCGAGTTTGATCGTGGGGTTTGGCTTGGGAGTGAAATCGGGGAGAAGCTAGCAGCTCGAGCAAGGAGCCCGGCGGACCCAGATGTGTCTTTACATAAATCACAGCCCGGGTAGAAACCCCCTCAAGACAGAGTCGGACGATTGTCTCTTCACTCCGGAGACACAGCAGTGAATTAGGAGCAGTGAGATAAGCGTCTCTCGCCGAAGCATGAGCGCCCGAGCGCGCCGGGATCTCAGAGAGGGCCAAGGAGCAAAGCAGAGAAAATGGTGTGTAATTGATGACGACGTCTGAGTCAGGAGACACCGCTGACCTCCTCTCCCTCGAAACAGTGTTCACATGGCACCACGGCATTGCAAGCAGTTGTACACACACACATAGGAACATTGCAATCTGAGTATTGCAATTTTATTTTATATATTAATCAATTGCTGTTAATCAAAATGTTCACATTTATTTAATTGCATACAGTATATAGCAAATTCCATAGCTTCATAATCAAAATAGTGCGACTAAATGACAACGGAAATTATCGACCAGGCTTTCTTTAATGTGCTTTTTAATGTAAGATGATCCATCCCCAAAATAATGTACAAAATATCTTGGTATCAACTCAAATGACCTATTTTCTAATACTACTTACTAAAGAACAAAATAAAATATTATCAATTTCTATTTTTCAAATTAAAGAAGGGAATCAATTCTTTCATATACTATCATGCATGTTTACTTAGAGAAAGCAGACACTATTCTGGTGACCTTGAAAGACTAGTGAATATGCTCGATATTGGCTTGCACCAAGGGGTTGCCTTTTTGGATAATGCTTGGCACTGAAAGAGTTAATGTGTTTGAGACGACTAGAATTTGAAATTGATTCCAGACTTTTGTCTGTTACTGTCGATGGAGTATTTCTAAGCATAGAAAATATTTTTGATGAGGAAGAAGCCAAAAATATACATTCATAAACACAAAACAGTAATGACTCATACCACAGAAGTTGACAAGTGAACAATTACTGAGAAAAATGAATTTCGAGCATGCAGATTAGGGAAAGCAACAAATAGATGATTTATTTAAGTGATGATTAAATAGATGGCACAGTGGAAGACTGGAAGACTGATAGCACATTCCAAAGACGTGCATGATAGGTATATTGGACACTCCAAATTTCCCTGAGGTGTGATTTTGAGTGCAAACGGTAGTTTGTCTCTGTGTGTCTTGCGATTGGCTTACAAACACTTAAAAGTGGCCCTCGCATTCTGCTCGATGATGGTTGGGATAGGCAGCAGCAAGCCAGTGACCTTAGTAAGGATAAGCAGCCAAGGACGATGGATGATTACCGTATTTTTTTTCCTCATTTTCAATTCTATTTTTTTCCTCATTTTCAATCCCCAAATCAGGGGGGTCGACTTCTAACCGCATAACTCAAAACCAGACCAATTTTCTCCACATAGCTGTGTTTGAATTATTGGTACATAAATTTGAATGCAAAATAATAATATTACATCATGACCAAGGAATGCAAAATAATAATATTACGTCATGACCAAGATTTAAAATGATCATATAATGTATACCTCTGGTTCAATATAGTATGCATCCGTTTTAGAGTGTTTGCACAGAACATCGCAAAAATGTACTTTCGACAAGCACCGCCTTGGTGCCTCTTTGCTGTTGACAACAAGGCTGCATGGTTCATTTATTTTGATGGACTTTAACGCATTATGAAAAGGAAAAAATATGGCTTGACTTGTTCGTTCAAGACAAAAATATGAACGCAGTGGCATGCGTGGATGTCAGCTGATGGGAGTATAATCACAGCGTAGGGCAACCAATCCATGCTCTGATCCCACCACAGTTGTCACTTGTCATCCAAATGGCAGTAAAAAAAAAAGGGGGGGGGGGGGGGGTTCAATTGATAATATAGGTCGACTTGTACTCTGAGAAATATGGTAAGTGGATCTTATGTGGGCAAGAAAAAAAAAATCACCTTAATTATTCTTATTTTTGTTTTAATGCATTTGTCCTCATAAGGCCAAACCCAGCTGACATTGGGAGAGGCAGGGTACACTCCTGATTGATTGCCAGACAGTCTAAAGTCACCTAATGTATAGACCTAATCAACAATCGTTCATTAAGAATGATTTGGAATGTTCAATGAAACTCATGTGAAGGTTTTATGGAACATCATCTTATCTGTGTGTTGTATTGCTATACTGAACTGTATACATTGGTGAGCAAAGCATATACACTGAAAGGTACAGCACAGTGGATTACAGTAATCCCTCGCTGTATTGCGGTTCACCTTTCACGGGTTCGCTGCTTCACAGATTTTTTTCCAGTGTGTATATATTTTTTTTACAGCCCATCGTGCTCTGAATCCTGAATGACTCAGGGGCTTTACTGTCTCAAAATAAAATATTGACGCTGTACTGTATTGGTTTTTCACTTTTCAATTCATTACAAAAGGCAAGAGGATCCAAAAGCTTGCTTTAGTCTCTCCTGTGTCTCTCCTCTATCTGCCTTGTGCGAACGTGCTAGTAAGCACATTGATTGACAGCTTGGGCGCTGGGAGCCGATCACGTGACTCGTAGGCGTGCCGAGAGCAAGCGCACACACTATGTTGACACACAGACAGCAATGGAGAAATGCGCAGCTTTGGAAATCTGACTTTTATTTCTTTTATAATAAAGTGCAATTTCAAGTGTATTGTTAAGATATAAGAGGCTTCACTTTAATTCGACGTCCGGGCATATCCGTTAATAAAAATCTTGCTCAGAAATAGAAAGAGCTGCACTATTACTCATAACAATGTGCGGGTTCAGGACAAAGAGGCATAGCTGTGAAATACGTGAGTGACAATGTTTCCAACTTTCCTCTTACTATATTAAAATGATTCTTTTAAACAAATTTGGGGCTTTAAAACAGGTTTTGATTTTTGGTTTTATTCTATAGTTTATTATTGCATTATTGCATGTAAAATGATAAAAAAAATAAATAAAGCTGGCTACTTCACGGATTTCACTTTGCGCGTGTTATTTTTGGAACGTAACCCCTGCGATAAACGAGGGATTACTGTATAGCTTAAAATCATGTTCTACAAACTGTTTGACTCTATATTTGATTCATCTTATTACGGTATGTTTTTACGGAGTACGAGATTAAAGTCTTGCTCTTTTAATAATCATTTTAAAAATATTACATATATTTGTTGGTGATTTTAGAGGGCTAGAGCTTTTGAGTAAAATTTTAATTGACTTCAAAAAGGAAAGACAAATAAATATATGTGTTTTGAGTTACAAACATTGCTATGGAATGACTAAAACTCCTGTCAAGGCAGCAATGTAGTAATAAGACTCACCCCTGTTCATAACTGGCCTCTTTTTTTTCCCCTTCGGTAGTGGTTTAATTAAGCATGACAACGGTTACAGTAAATTGTGCTACAAAGAGCACTATATCCTATTATCCAGCCTCCATGGTGAGTAAAATTGAAAGATGACTACTTGTCATTGAGTTGTCCCACTGGAAGGTGGAAAGTACCTTTAAAATGATCCACATTGATATTCACAGGTGGTGGTTAAACAGCATGTTGAAGGCTCATTTTCACATTCTCCTCTGGAGTCAATCTTTCTACTAAACAAGTGTCTCAACAGCACCAGTACATTCCATGATTGTTAACACTATACAATTGCTAAATAAATCATTTATAAAACAAACAAGGCAATGTTCGAGTTTGGCAGAACATCTAGACAGAATGGCCAATTTGCTACATGCACTGAATGCCCCATTAAGATTTCTTTAGCCGAGTTAAGCTGCTTCAGCCAACCAAAGCACAACATTTCTTGGTTAAAAAGAGCACACAACAACAGTCCACATTTTCTGTGCTCTAGATCATTACCTTTTGTGAAGTCTCAACAGGATTGCCAGGACTGCCAGGAGGCTGTACATTAGACAACAGACTTCATGCCAACACTTCCACCCCCCTTGTCTGTCACTAGCATATTGTTTTATGTAATTAACAAGGTTTAAAACACCCTCACAAATTACTGCTTGTGCTTGCATAAATTCACCACCCATCCCCACATCCAGTCACTGTGTCTTGCACCTCATTTACATGGATTAGTTCACTGCGTGGTCTCATAAACCAAAACCGCTCTAGTAACCAGAAGACAACGTCATTGTGTATGAATAAGAAGCTTGTTGGTAGCTATTTTTTTTGTTTGTTTTATCCTGGAGATCAAGGACGATCCGTCAATCAGACTAAGCGCTTCCCCACAAAAGAAAAAAAAAGCACTTAATCATTGACAAGCAAACATATAAAAGAACAGACTTCTTTGTGTGAGCCCTGCTATGGGATGGAAAAAGAGGAGAGGGAAATGCAATTAAAAAAAGGAGATAGGCGGGTCATAGAGTGCCTTTTCTGCCTTCAGTTAACCATTCTATCATTAGATGTAATGACATTTTGTTTGAGGGGAAGTAAAGCGGTGCCTAAAATGTCTTAAAACTGAGACAATTGCTGCAATTAAAATGAAAACAATTTGGGCGGTAATTATTTCAATAATCAATTGTCAAATATTTGATGAAAGATTATGAAAAAAAATATTTCAATGACCACCGCTCTAGTAACAAATAGGACTTTTTTTTATTATCCGCACTATAATGAGCACCGGATTATAAAACACACCCTCGATTAATGACATATTTTAAATTAAGCACAATTCAGCACAATAAGAGGCAGGCTGCTTTCAGAAATTTCAGAATATGTCTAATCAAGAGACCGATATTCTGAGCCTTCAGCACAATAAGAGGCAGGCTGCTTTCAGAAATTTCAGAATATGTCTAATCAAGAGACCGATATTCTGAGCCTTCGGAAAATCTTTGGTCTCAAGACAATTTACTGATGATCAAAATGAATAATTGATGACCGTATTTTCCGCACTATAAGACCCACCGGATTATAAGGCGCACCCTTGATTAATGACATATTTTAAAACTTTTTAAACCACAATATAGTAATACTCAAAGTAATATCAATAATAACTCAAAAAATAACTCTAAACTCTCAATAGCATAATAACTCAATGTGAATATGATCAACCTTGTTCAACTGTAAACTCACAAAAGGAACAGGTAAAGCTTACTTTATCAGTTCATTCCCCATCTACGAATCCCAATCTCTATTATGATCCATATATAAGGCGTACCTGATTATAGGGTGCACCATCAGCTTTAAAAAAAAAAAAAAAGGCTTTTAGGTGCGCCTTATAGTGCGGAAAATATGGTAATTTGGTCATCGTTGATTGGTTAATTAACCATATCTAGAGTACAATAAATATGCCTTCAGTGTTAAAACAAATTGTCAAAAGCATAATCTCACTATAAACAGTATCATCTTGTTCTCCTTCCAATAATTATGTCTCTTGTCTTCTCTTTCATTTGACTTCCTATCAGAAGTGTGCCCCCATCGCTTGTTTGGTTGCCCGAACACTCCCATCACTGCTCTTCGTTGCCATCTCCATCCTCATCTATCTATTTTTGGTGGCCGTGTTCATCTCGACCACCTGCAAGCCCTCCAGTTTGCTCACATCTGGGTCTCGAGCACACATTCACTGACACAACATGCATGCACTAACGCAGCAGAATGATATACCATCTGACATGCAGCTGACTGCACTGTCCTTCCCCTCCTCCCTCACCTTGTTGAGGTTCAGCAGCTTGAAAACACACACACGCTAAAGAGACTGTGAACTAAAATGTAGCCAGCTTTCTGCTAATGATTAATTGATTCAAATCTTTCTCCAGATGCAACCTAATTACAAGAATTAGCCTGCTCCGCAGAGTGGAAAATAGGAGCTTATTTGGCGTCCTTTCTATTTGATACCTTGAAGTTTGAATGCATCAAAAGTACAATTTGGAGTTCAGGTACAATTTGACTGCCTGCACACCTGACAAGAACTAATTTCAGCCAGTATCCAAGCTCTCGACTCTGGATGTGTTTTGCTGGTGTTTTTTCCCCAACACTGTTTCTCAGCGGTTAAGAGAGGAAACAAAAGAAACCAAAACAAAAGAAAAATATCCACCACACGTTGACCATACCACCATACCAAAATTGACAATATTTCCAATTTTGAATGACAGTAAATGAGCCTGACATGGGCAAAACTTGACACTTATAGGGTGTACTCTCAGTGTACTGTTTGCAAGCATTTAAAAGGGACAGCTAAATGAAGATGTGTTCTTCTATGTTATTTGTATTTTACAAAGACATCACATTAAGATAGTGACTTGCATGTGCATGTTATGTTCATTGAAGCTTTTTTGTTTTGCTTTATTTGACTGTGCTAATGGGTCCAGTATATTGTCAACTTTGGTATACCCAGGCCTCACCTTATAGTTTTGATGTGTATGTATTAGACTAATTAACTTATATTTATACCATGATTAATGCATTTAAAATGTTTCCTACAATGTTACAGACAAGTTTGGACATTGATTTTTTATAATACAGATGATTATGACGATAAAGATAATTACAGTTTTTTAAAGGTTTTTAAATGATCAAATGTCAAGTATGTATGTGTGAATTGTGTGTTTAATGTCTCTCCAGGCCTGCGAAGTAGTTACTCCTGCAGCGTCTGCAGCGTGGTCCTCAACTCCATCGAACAGTACCATGCACACCTCCAGGGCTCCAAACATCAGAACAAGTGAGTAGGATGGCTCATTGTAGCGTGTGAGGACAAACGACCTACGAGGCATTTGATCTGAATAAGAGGAGGTGCGTGTGTGTGTGTGTGTGTGTGTGTGTGTGTCTGTAGTGTGATGGCTTCTTGGCTGGTGAAGTGAGGTGAAGTCAAATCTCATTTCTGGCCCCCAGAGAACCATGCAGTGTTTTGACAGCCGTGTGATAAACATGCAAAAACTGAAAATGTTTAAACAGTTAATTGCTTGCAAACCTGCTGTCTTTTACTGTTTCCGCTGCTGTATATTCTTTATCAGAACATCATGAATGCTTGAGCCCTGTAAGTTTGCAAATTGCTCAAAAAGACTTACTATTGTTATATTCATGTAATGTGTCATATGTTAGGTTGTCAACATCAAATAGTGAATAATGAAATGGGTTCGCGGTCGTTTCTGAAGCAATATGTACCCACTAGCCAAAACACTGGGATAGAACAATTAGACATCATGCATTTAGCATGAGCTAGCTACCAGCATGGTTTGAGGCAGTCTGCCAGTGTGGATATCTGCATGCAGGCTTCTTTGCACAACATTTTATGTTGCATCTTTTTTTTTTTTTTTTGTCTTTTTAACCTAACTGTAATCAGTGTTACTTGATTTAATATGATTTAAAAGACAGTTAAGAATTATTGTATCATATATATTGGACTGCATAGGAAGAGTCAATGCCGTCTTGCTGCCAAGAGTTTAGCAAAATTGTCTTTTTCTGGGCTGTAAATGCACTTAAATCATTTGCTGACTAGTTCAATAGTAGACGATCTCCTATGCCTTTGCATGAGTTGAAGCTCGGAATTACATTTTAATTTTCCAATTCTACAGACCAATCATATGATTTATAATAGACTGCGTGACAGTGCTCACATTCGCTCTGCCGTGAATACTTTTAATAGGTTCATTGACAATGACAGGGCAAGAGATACTAAAAAAAAAAAAAAAAAACTACGAGGATAAGTCTGTGGCTTTTAAGTCGAATGATGGCCAGGCGAAAACAGATCAGTATTCCCATTGTACTATCCATCCATCCATTTTCTAGATCCGCTTACCCTCAAAAGGGTCGCAGGCTTGCTGGTGATATCCCAGTTGGCTTCGGGCAGTAGGCCGGGGACAACCTGAACCAGTTGACGGCCAATTGCGGGGCACACAGAGAGAAACAACCATTCACGCAGCTAATCACACCTAAGGACAATTGAGTATGTCCATTACACATGCCATGCATGTTTTTGGAGTATGGGAGGAAGCCGGAGTGCCCGAAGAGAACCCACGCGGGCTCGGGGATGACATGCAAACTCCACACAGGAAGGCCGGAAGGAGGTGAATTTGAACTTAGGTCCCTGAACTCTGAGGCGGACGTGCTAACCACTGCTCCCCTGGTGTACCACAATAGAAAAAAGAAAATCCCTACATGTCTTAATTGTAGTCCGCTGAGGTATGGAGATGGAAAGTTGATCATATCAGTAACTTCTGTATTATTTATTCTGTATTATTTATGGTCATGCAGCTACAAGGTGAAAATAACCAATTCATTGCAAAACACAGTCACACAAGTCTGAAAATCTACCGTGAATTTAATGATGTTAAAACATAACGGTAACACAAAGCACTCAACTCAAGCACATACTGTAGCAGCTCAACAGTCAGCGACAAGCTCTGACAATGAGAAGCTAACACAAGGCTTTATCTCTGCACACAACTCAACCACGCAAACATCCAGCCTACCATTTTGTTCCATGATTGTGATAGTCAATCGAGTAGACTATCCATTGTTTTGGACAAAAACTTGCTTTAGGAGTTTGGTGTTTTGTTAGTCGTTGTAGTAGCTGGCCTTCTGCACAGAGGCATTCACAGGCAGGCGAGCATAGCATGACATCACCACATAATTTTCCACCGCAGCATACACTAGAGTCTCCCATTGTAAATGCATGAGAATTCATGTTAGAGGGAAAAATATAGATTTTTCCTGATAATAACAGATGTGATTTTGAAGACTTATAGAAAATTATGGATTTTGGTGAAATTAAAAGCATAAAGTGAACCCTCGCTATTTTGGAGTTAAAATTTTGTGGCTTCATATAGCATGAATTTTTTAAAATATTAAAAAAATAATTAAAACACACACACACACACACACAAAACCCCATCTTCTATCACACCTCTTTCCTTTGGGCACGGCTTGCTGTCATAGGATCGGCTCCGTAACATCCACCCAGCAAGCTGATTGGCCGAGATGCCAGTAGTGTATAATGAACCACTCAAGCTTGCCATGTGAGCGCCTTGTGAACACTTGTTATATTTGGTTGTTTGTGACACCATGGAAAAGTCCTGTGTCTTCTAATTAATTAAATGAACACAAAAAGAAAAAGAAGGCGATGCGTATGAACAAAATGTTAAATTTGAGAAAAACTTCACCCGAAAGTAATATTTGCTTGGATATAATTTTGCTACGTGCCTGACCAATATCCAGAATTCTTTGAATGAGATGAAGCAATAGATGCTGCTTGACAAAGACTGTACACCAAAGTCATCCACGACTATGCAGGCTTCACACTAAACCACCCCCAACGCTTCGCCATGGATAATAAGGCTAACGTGGCAGCTATGGTGTCAAGGCTTCTCCGACACGACATCGGATGATGTTAACGGGCACACAGGGGTCAACCTGGGCTAAAGAGATCGCCGATAACATGGTGAGAGCCATCAGTTTCATAAACTGTGTCGATGGAGAAGAATATAATAGCTTCACTTTGTGTGCGACACCGAATGAGCTGTCCACTTCACCAAATAGCACCAGTAATTTGACAAAACATTTAGAGTGGGCCATAGTAACTTGAATTTAACCTGCGGTGGAATGAGTGGGGATAAAACAAAGCAGGCATAATGATCGTTCTCTTGCTCAGGGATGCAACTTCCACCTCGAGAAGGTAGGAGACCTAAGTTTGTCATGTAGAAGATATGCTGCCGCTTTGGACAGTGGATTCGCCAGCATTTTGAAAACCTTTTCACAACTAGCAATATTGACAAGGTACAATAAGACTAATTTTCACTGTACAATTATTATCAATAATAGTCTATAAATAATTCTGGTCAATGTGTATCAAGATGAAGCATACGAAACTCATATTAAACAGTATGTTAAACACAATAATGATGATGTAGGCCAGCTGCTAACTTTAGAACCACCAAAACATTCTATTTTTGACGTGTCTATCGCTAACCTAGCCAACTGAACTTGAATTTGAATATTAACATTAAACTTGTGGAAAAGACCAAATGTTTCTGCATAAAGCATAAACAATGCATCATTATGCTGTGAAGCTAAGTAATAAAGGGATTAAAACACAAAAAAAAGATGCTGTGTCTTTTCTTTAAAGATTACGATACAGTACATAATATTTGATGTGTACTGTTTTTACCCTTTTTTTTAAGCCAACCTTCCACTGCCAGTGTAATGTGTGTAATGAGGTACATTTAGAATGGCAAATCCATAATTTTGAGAGTAATATAAAAGTAATGCAGTAGTAGTGTAATGCCTTACATTTCAAATACAGTAATATTGTAATGAAACCAAGTATCTTGAAATGACAGTAACAAGTAATAAATAATGCATTACAGCTTTGAAGTAACTTGCCCAACACTGATGCACAATATCCGTAAGGGAGCAAATCCTACTTTGTGGAAATTACTTATCCCAGGGGATTTCAGGTCCCTAATGATGCGATGAGGAATCACTGTAATTGTAAATAATAAAGCTGGTTATTTTTGGAAAGTAACCCCTGCGTTAAATACTACTGTATATATAACAAAGAGTTCAACAACAATAAATAGTCAACCCATTTTGACAGTCAGGCAAAGCAAAAAAAAATAAATAAAAAATGGCAGCTACAAAACCTTTTTGATACCTATTGTGAGGACACAACTGCAAACAAAAAATAAAAATAATAACAAAATAGCTTATTAAGTGATGCTGTTATTCATGAGATTAAATCCAAATTTAAATTAACCACAAGCAGCCACTCAAAAATGCAAACAGAAAATGCCATCTGTTTTGTTATCATTTAACTTCATTGAGATCATGCAGTCAGCTGGGCAATTCAATAAAGGACTATTTCACTTAATTTAAAATATGTACTTGCAAAATTACAGCCATAAAAAATATTACTATTTATAATTAAAAATATTACTGTTTATAATCCCAAAGTCCAGTCCTTGAGGGCCGTAATCTCGCATACGTCTTTAAACGCACCTGATTTAAATGATCAGCTCACCAGTAAACTCTGCAGGAACTTGGAAATGATCGTAATCATTTGAATCAGGTGTGTTTAAGAGGGAAGCATTGAAAACTTGGATTGCGGCCCTCGAGGGCTGGAGTTTGAGACCTATGAAAAATCAGAATCATTGAGTTGAATAACATTTTTAACTTTAGCAATTCATTCCTTGTGTGTTGCTCCATAATCTGGGTAGTTTCAGTTTTAATTTACTATTTAGATAAAAATGAAAACAGTGAATATGAAGGTGTTTACAAACTTTTAATGGTACTGACATCTAACGTCAAAACTATTTATTTTAATGCTACAAGAGCGCAATAAACTACATATTTAAAATTTACATTTAGAAAACCAACAAACAACAGTCATTTACATTTAGATGAACCTTCATGATCGAGCGTTTGACCCCGATCGATGCATCGAGTGCCCCCGCTGAAGTTGGTCAAACACCTAAATTGTACCGCTTTTGGGGCATTAGAGTTTGAGCTCACATTGTATTTAACAGCAAACAGCACAGTGTGCAAAAGCATGCAGTGGATACCCAAGGGTAAGACGGCAACGCTTGATATTTTTGCACATTGGCTATAATTCAAGGCGGTGTCTCATAAATCGAAGTTTTGTTACTTTTCCTGTGGTAAAGCGATGAAGGGTGCTGAGAGACTGAAAGACTTGTTTATGGAAGCACTTGATAAACAAGCAGAGACAGTACACGTCACGGACAAAGTCAAACAGATGGCCAGGGACATGCTGCAATGCACAAAGATGGTGTCGGAAACAAACGAGCGGAGGGATTGCAGGAGAAACGGAAGAACATGAGGAGGTGCACTAATACATTTTTAAAGGTTCGAGGAGTAAATGCAACTAATAGCAAAAGCTCAAGCTGCTTAAGAGCTGGAGGGCAGAAATGTTGCCCAGACATCAAAAAGAGATGGTCCTTAGCTGGAATTAATGCAGTATGGGATACAGTATAACTGGGTTAGAGAAAATGCTGGTCTCCACTCCAATTCTAAGCAAGGTTATCTGGGGATTTGACTGAGATCCAAGTTGCCTGTGTGACATGAGGAAGACTGTGGCTGTGTGCTCCATCCATGAAAACCCTACGTGATTTGGACTGTGTAGAAAAATATAGGTGGCAAACAGCCAGTACAGTCCTTCAAGTATTTCCAATTCTGACCACAGATACCGTATTTCTTTGAGTGATATTTACAAAAACACGAGTATGTCTACCCCTTTCATGGCCTAACTACTATGGGTCAAGTATTGTGAAATAACAATTTAGCTCTACAAAGTATGTATTTAATAAATCAAAAATATTCACAAAAAATACAATAAAATTACTTTTTAATCTTTCTTTTTGCTGTACTAGATCATACTTAATGCCCTAACTACTCCAGGGGAAGTTATTATAATATATATATATATATATATATATATATATATATATATATATATATATATATATATATATATAAATATATATAAATATATATATATATATATATATATATATATATATATATATATATATATATATATATATATACAGTATAATATAAATGCATAGTATGTCCATATACAGTAAAGTGCATTAGGTGTTTTTTTTTATTTTTTTGTTTTTTATCCAAAATAACCTCACCTGTCGTAGTTAGAGCATTAACAGTTTGACCTGCTACAGAAAGATAAAAAAAAAGCCTTTTCATTGATTTTTATTTATTAAATGCATACAATGTCCATATAACGTGTCATTTTTTTCACAATAACCTCACCTGTAGTAGACAAGTATGACAAGTATGTTACAAGTATGATCTACTATAGCAAAATGAATGGAAAAAAGTAATTTTTTTTATTTTTAGTGGACGTTTTTTTTCACACTGAAACCTTTCATTTGCAGAACGTCCCCGTCGAATGTCAAGCGAATATCGAATAACAAACCAACTTTGCAAAACTAGTGACGATTGTCGTGAGAAATGCAGTAATCACTTTGTGTTTCACACAAGTGACAGCACATATTGAATATGGAGGACCGAAAGTGCCAAAACTCAATAAATAAATGTACCATTCAATCATCAAATTTAAATGTCATTAAATAATTCAATGTGTCATTAATTAATTAAAAGTGTCATTAATTAAATAAAAGTGTCCTAAAATAATTAAATTTGTAATTAATTAAATGTAACGTTTAATTACCCTTGCAAGACAAAGCAGGGTAACCAATCAGGTGTTAGGACCCGCCCACTAACTTGACGAGCGAGGTTGACAGATAAACTAATTGCCGAAAACTGGCCGTGTTTCATCCTTTGCTTATTTGTCAAGCTCGCCCTTCAAAGTTTGATAGGCGGGTCCTAACACCTGATTGGTTACCCTTGCAAGACAAAGCAGGGTAACCAATCAGGTGTTAGGACCCGCCCATTGAACTTTGACGAGCGAGTTTAACAAATGATCAAAGGATGAAACGAAGCAACAGCGTGTCATTAAATAAAAGAGTAGATAATTAAATAAATGTCATTAAATAATTAAATGTGTCATGAAATAAAACTGTCAATAATTACATAAATGTTTGATTAATTCAATGAAACGTTTAAATTAATTAATTAAACATTTATTTAATTAATGACACTTTCAATTAATTAATGACACATTAAATTATTTAATGACATTTATATTTAATGATTGAATGGTACATTTATTTATTGAATTTTGGCACTTTCAGTCCTCCATAAATGAAAGCTGATTGCCGACACTTTGTTTTAATCAAGTTTTGACAGCTGTGCATTAATGAAGGTAAGCAGATGATTGACAAAAGTTTTTTCATTTTTCCAAATGAGCCAAGTCTTAATATCTGTGTATTCACTCTTCAAGGTGAAGTCATGTCATTTTTTAACATTATTCTGTTCTCTTTGCCCTCAAGTGTCTAAAGAAGGCATTCTGATTAATCTTGCGTTTGTGAAATATCAACTAAGCAGAAAAATCCACCTGATTCTATCCATCATAGGGGGCTGCCATTTTGCTACTTGCTGTCAACTAAAAATGGCATTACTGTTGCTGAGAGCTCAGGTAACAACCAATAATGGTTCACCTGTTTTCTGAGTGTAGCCCTGTGAGAATTGCTGCTTAATTCATATTCTATAAATGCTATAATTATCAGTAACAAATGCAACAATTATCAGTATCCCATATTCAAATTAGCGGGGATGCATTTTATCGTAAGAACATTGTTTGCTTTTTTTGTTGTTTGTTTTTGCTTTCTATGGGTTAGAGAATGTGCCTTTTGAGCAGAAAATCAGAACGTTTGTCGCTTGTTTGGTAAGTCCGAGTCAGTAAGCTGATTTGAGTGTAAAATTTTGAAACCACTGCTGGTGTTGCAAACTTGAAGGAAATGTTTTATTATTATTATTATTATTATTATTATTATTATTATTACTATTATTATTATTAACCTTGGTACTAGCTGCATTTTACTGGCTGAAAGTATAATAAACAACTCATAGATAAAGCTTTGTAATAGACAGCGATCCGTTGTACAGGCAGGGCCTTCAAATACCAGAAAAAAAAAAAAAAAGAATCAAACCCTGAAAACAGGCATTTTGGGTGCTTTGGTGTTATATTGTCAGAAACAACTTGATGTGAAAAAAAAAGTGACACATTATACACATCATACAGCTATGCGCCCAAAACTAGGTATTCCATAAATTGTACTGTGCCGACGTTTGATCTGATTAAATTATGTTATATAAATTGCCTGCTCCTCGGTCACTGCAGTGCGTTCTGAATACGTCCTTGAAAGACATTCAGCGGACTTACAGTGTGCATGAGGTGTGAAAAAGTCCATGAGAGAGAGTTCCTGTAGGCACAAAACATTAAAAAGTGAATAGCCCTTGCAAGCGTACTGCAAAAGCACATAGGCTTGGCTTTGTCGCACGAATGGTACTGGAAGTAGGTCCAAACCAACATTTATCCTCTGGGGATTAGAACAAGCCCAACGGGGTTCTACCTCATCACCTTCACTTGCTCTGCCCTCTTCCAGTCACTCAGATGTTTCTCAATTTGTCCGCTTCACTCAATGTTAAATCACTTTTGTCTGAATCGCACAACCGTGCACTCACTCCAGCCATTAGCGAATAAGTGTGCAGTTTGTCATCTTTCCGGCGCAGTAAAAATTGTGGCGTGATATGATAGCATGTAAAGTCCGAGTCAGGTTGTATTGTGCAGCATGAATGTTACTTTTTCTGCTGATGTGAATGGAAATACACTCATGCACTAGACAGGCTCCAATGGAGTATGAGAGAAGAAATAAGGTGACATGAGCCTCTGCAGGCGATGATTTGTTTGTGGCCTTAGTTTTGACCCACATGACATGACCACAAATATCAAAATAGAACCACTGATAGTTACATAGAGAAATGCATTTGTTGGCAACGTGAAGCTTTTTACCTTTTTTTCTTAACTGTAAAAAATGAATGTTTTGAACTGTTGTATTGACGTATTGAGTTGAATAATTATGCTCAGAAAACGTGTGTGTTTCTTAACGTCCCCTAGCTGACATATTTGCATACCAAACTACGACAGACTGAACCAACAATGCCCCTGCAGTCAAGTTACACTTTTTCAGACCATGTTATACTATTGATGGATTATCATTCCTAAACCTATTATAACCCCTAAATGTGTAATTTATTTTTTTATTTACTTTCGAATAGATGTCTGAAGAAAGCAATTCCCCAAAAGTGAAAAAAACAGCTTTGGGGAATGTAAGAAATATCAGACTTTCAAGCGGATAGATAAGACTATCTTTTCAATCTGATTCCCAGTTACTGCGCCGTGAATGGACTCATTGCTCCAAATTAGATGCTGAAGGTTCCCTTCTTGTAATAACTGTACATTGTTTTATTATTTAATGAGTTGAACCAATTTCAACTTTGTTGCTAATCAAAACTGCAGCACCATGTTGATAATGCAGACCAAGCTTTTTTAAGCATATTCTAATTGCGATGGCACACTCAATCTGATCTTTGAAAAATAAATAGGAGTTTCAATTTAATGATCTGAATATGATACTGCCTTTCAGAGAGTTGTCGAATTTACCAGTTCGACAATGTAGCAGTTTGTCTCTACTACCATTTAAACTTCTTTGTTGTGACATCATCAAATGGGGGAAAACAATGATGTGTATTTACTCTGATGGAATTATGACCCAAAAAAAAAAAAAAAAAAAAGCAAAAAGTGGACAGAAGGTCATCGTTTCAAGTGTGTGCCCTTTTGGGAGTGTAAGCTCGTCAAGTGAAAAAAACTCGATGAGACTATTATGAAAACTGTGTTCTACCTCTTTTCATGGCTCTGTGCATGTTGGACATTTGGGATGTGTCAACGGTAAAGCCACAACAGATTTAGCTCTTCTCCAAAGCAGCTGGACGTGTTTATGTGCCAGCATTCTTTATCTGTCCCACACATCTGTTTTGCTCACCGTCAGCTGCAGGTCATTTGAAACGCCATTCTCCCTCCGTGCTGTCGCAGCAGACTGCTCACTGTAATTGGAGCTGTTTTGGAAGATACCAGCACAGATATAACTAGATCTATTTGGCAGGCCATTTTCTCACTAAACAATGTGTTGCAATGATGCCAGGGTACTTAGCTGAATGTACTACAGAAGCACAGGTAGGCATTTTCCTGGTTCTAAACCATAATAAATCTATGTGGAATCCAATGCCGTACTTTCTATCGTATAATTAGAGAGAACGTCCTCCAAACGGGAGACAATGGGCACACTCAAATGAATGACTATATTTTGGATAAATCCAGGTTAGCAGTGTTTAATAGGGATTTTGTCTTCTTCCTCTCGATCACCGAGGCAATGAAACGCTACATTAATTATATGCAAAAAAGCTAGCTGGGATGTGATATAAATAAAATATACAATAAAATAAAATTCACTGTGTAATGCAATTCACAACTACTGCACAATGAAGTTAACTGTTGATAACATTCACTCATTTACAATACAGTACTATCTATAATTTAATATTATTGGCCCCAACCATAATACAATTCAGTCCAATTGTGATGTAAAACACAATAGGATTGACTCCAGTTGTGACAAAATATATTTCAATTAGGATGTGATACAATTCACTCAATGTTTATGTTTCACTCACACCAGCTACAGTCTTGCTTACTTCAGTCATGATGCAAAAAGGCTTGATAACATTTTACGATGTTATAGGACAAGAGCCATCAAAGAAAATGGCCCGTGTCATGAAAATGTAACTTTTTGGAGCTTTTAACCATGCTGTAGTGATAATTCATCAACCTAAAACACCCCCAAAGTGTTTTCCTTTGTTGATGCATTTTCAAGAATTCCTTGCTTGTTCTGCGCTTTCTGCGACCCCGCCAGAGCAGATTATAAGAAACTTCCGTTCTCAAGTCTTTCTGTAATGTCTCAATTAGGTGGAACGATCTTGTAGCGCCTCTACACCACCCC
Organism: Hippichthys cyanospilos; assembly: GCF_059441005.1. Lineage (NCBI taxonomy): Eukaryota > Metazoa > Chordata > Actinopteri > Syngnathiformes > Syngnathidae > Hippichthys > Hippichthys cyanospilos. The sequence goes on from NC_142376.1 coordinate 20,035,080, forward strand.
CATGCTGCCCATTCGTTTTCGTTCTGGGGTTAAGGTAGAGAGATTTGGTTAGGTTCAAACTGCATGGCTTAATGCTCATTTGCAATATTTTGCAAAGTTCGTTTTTTTGTGAGTCATTCACATCTCCAAATAAATGTGACCTGTATTTGACCAGTGTGGGAACGCTAAAAAGCGCAAAACTGTCCCGCATGCGCTTTGAGGACAGTGTGAAGTTACACGCAGCGCAGTGCGTGTGCTGAAAGTTAGTGTTTACGGAAGTACCTGGCGATGTTGAAATGGCTGTCAAAAAGGCTGAATATGCATATATATATATATATATATATATATATATATATATATATATATATATATATATATATATATATATATATATATATATTTGAAGGGAAGGTATTTTTTTTTCTTTGCCATAGTATTTTGTGCAATGGCAGCAACATCTCAGTCGCTCTGAGGAAGCACCACGATAGACAGAGACAAAATATACCCCATTCCCCCTTTATTGAGTTGTCTCTGTCTCGTCCGCTATTGTTGCTGTGTTTATTCCAACCTGCTTGCGCCTTTTTGAGCACAGAGTTGGAACGTTTGTCATTTGTTTGGCGCAGCCGCTCAAACTAAAGTCGCATGTCAAAAGATCGAATACGTATCAAATTTAGTAACACATACCAAAGTTGACCGGGTCGATTTGAATAAATCGGATCTGCATCGTCTACGCTGACATCAAAACATCAGATAATGTCAAATAGCAGCAAAAAAATCGAAATTGGGTCACTTCAGGCTGCAGTGTGATCCTAGCTTTTCACTTTAGAAAATGTTGAAGGGGAAAAAATGCGTGTTTTGGAGCACAAAGCCTGACCATCAATGTCAGTAAATCATTCATGATGGACGGAACTGTTGTTTCAAGTAGTGGTATCCAGAGGGGACAGATTTGATAGGAGGAATGGGAGTTGCTGTATGCAGACTCTTAACACATATTTTACTTTGTTGGCTCTCCAATTCATTTTGATGTCAGTAAAACACCTTTTTTTGGCTCCTTCATTTGCTCCACTGGGATAGCCTCCAATGCCTTGCAATCCTTGAGAGGACAAGTGGTCAACATGATGGATGGATGGATGGATGGATGGATGGATGGATGGATGGATGGATGGATGGATGTTTTTGTACAATGTTGTGACGTGGATGTGGCAGCCATTTGTTGAGATGTATGGCTTCAGTCAACGAGAATTCCTGGTTAGAAATGCCAGTATGAAAAAAACTCATATTTCATAGGTAATTAAATTGCCAATGAAACAAAAAACATGATTTCATAATTATATGCATATATCTAACTGTGGAAGTTCAAAATATGATATGGGCCCTTCAAAATGAAAAAATTCACGTCTAGATTTCATATAATTATTTTGGGTATAAACGTAGGATTCAGTCCACCTAAAATACAATGTAATGCATTCCAATTATGATACATTTTATTTCCATTATGATATGGTTTGTGCTAAATACATTTCTTTTGATTGCATTTAGGAAGACAAAGTGTGTTTACAACTTCTATATCATGTTTACCAATGAAGAGGGCAGTCATGGATAACCTGTGATTAACTGGTGTCACCTTGATACAATGCATTTAACAAAAGATTCACTGCCCGGGTTAGTTGAACTAAAGTATATAACTGCATGCCATAATTACGATCATCCACATATTTTCTTTTTTTTATTCAAAACATATGAAAAAAAAGTTCCTGGTACCTCCTCTGCAATTGTTCGCAAACTTATTTTCCTCCTACAGCTTGAGCAATTGATATCACACATAATCTTTGTTCTCTTTGCTCCCTTGCAAGACCCTCTGGCATAAACACTAATCCCTGGTATGTCGGTGATCTATGACCTTAAAAGGAAGCCTGAATTTTGGTGAGCTGGACTCGAATTCATTAAAATCCTTTTCCTTGGGCACTACATATTGAAGGCCAATATATTACAAAAAAAAGGGTATTATTTATGAGTTGTAGGCCCTTTTTTTTTCATGCTTTCTTTTTCTCATCCAGCATTTCATTTTGCTGTTTCGAATGTATAATAAGGAGAGTCAATTTGAAGTTCAAAATAACACTAATAGTAGTAATCAACTACTTGTATATCTTTCACAATTAATAAATAGTCCCTGCATGTTTGGTACGAATATTACTCTGACCTCTGGCCTGACATCTGTAAGTGTTGTCTACTGTGTATGCTTGTATATTTGCGCCCATTTGCAGTGTTGATGCTGACGTTAACGAAAGCCCCTGAGGGTATGTATGCTGGTGAGGTCGAGGACAATCCTTTTAGCCTTCTCACCCTACTAATTATTTGGCATCAGTGTCACAGAGGGCATCTACTCAAAGTGGAAAAAACAGCTAATGTACATTTATCAGGAGGTGGTGGGAAACCAAGTGCGGGGGGCAACAGAGAGCGTGAAAGATTACAGTGGTAAGCAAGAAGCCATTCACCATTGACCAGCTAATGGGCAGGCCAATGTACATGCATTCACAATTGTGTGTCATGGTTTGTTGTTGGTGTTCAGCCTCTATCCGATCTGCCGTGCACACACATTCTTGTATTTCCATCTAAGTAGGGTTTACATTACTTACCTTTTTACTTTATTGACCTTTGTTTCTGAATATCAAAGCCACATGGAAAGAAACTTTTTATCTCAGTAAAACCATCTCTTATTTCATAATGACTATTAAAGAGGAGATATTATGAAAATTGTTTTTTTTTTTTAATCGCCTGTATACAAAGTGTGAACTTAATCCTTCGGGGGCTTGTGAAAAACATAGAACACTTTTTTTTTCTTCATAACAAAACCATTTATGAAAACACTAACGGGCAGGCTGGCACAGGGACAAACAACTAGACAAGCAACTAGGACAATGATCCAACAACTAACTGTAACTTGCTGGGACTAAAATAGACAGGACAATAATTAGGCAAATACGAACAGTTGAATGGAACAAGAGGTGGGAAACACTCACACATTGGCTGGTGGAAAAAATCATGGAAAAAAATCATGTCTCTCGTTTTGCCTCATATATATATATATATATATATATATATATATATATATATATATATATATATATATATATATATATATATATATATATATATATATATATAACAGAATATTTATGGATCATTTCATATGACATTGTTAGAGCAATGGATACGCCAATAAATCATGAAAACATAATTTGTTTATGCATGCCCAGTTTTTGACAAGGGCAGTTTGTCACTCAACACGACACATATCACCATGTATGGACAAAAAATGTCTCTGCTTTTGAGGTGTCATAACAAATGCACTAATGATTTTTTTTTTTTTTTTTTTAATTTTCAACCGCTCAAAATATTCAGAGGCATCAGACCTACGCATATCTAGATTAAAAAAAAAAAAAAAACATAGCCTCTTTATGGACAATAACAACAATGATGTTGTACGCATTTACATAAAAACAACATATTTGTGGATCATTTCATATGAGATAGTTATATAATTGAATATGTTAATAAGTCATAGCAAGAGAATTTGTTTATGCATGCCCAATTTTTGACAAGGACAGTGTTTCACTCAACACGACACATCACTATGTTTGGATAAAAAATAGCTCTGCTTTTGAGATGTCATTACAACGGCATTTATGATTTTTTTTTTTTTTTTTTTACTTTCAACTGCTCAAAATATTCAGTGGCATTGGATCTATCTACACATACCCCCCCCCCAAAAGAAAGAAAAAAAGGTAAGCATTTGGGGCTTCAAGATTAAGCTATTTACATGTAAAAAGTGGCTCTACATATGAAAGATTCATGTAACGAAATGAGTTCCGGAACAAATGAATTTCATAAGTAGAGGTACCAATGTATTTCCCTAAAAGGGGTGAGGAGACACAATAGACTGAGGCAGATGTTGGGTGAAAGAAAAAAAGACTAAGTCACACATCATAGCTGATCATTGAGAAGTGTTGATTTCTATCAGTGTAATGACAGACAGAAAAAGAAGTGCACTTTGCATTTAGCACAAGCTGTCAAACCCACCCTGCTTGTGTTTGGACCCAAGTTCTCGGCAGCACTAAAGTTACAGTTTAGTTTAGCAATTGAACTCAGCGAGGCTGTCACCAATAGTGCCCCGACAATGAACCCACATCAAAAGTCTCTTCCATCCTTTCCCAAACTGAACTGATACAAAGTTGAAAATGAACTCCACTCCTTTTTTTTTTCTATTACTTTTATGGTCCAGCGTCTGATTAAATATTCCCTTGGAGGCTGGTCGAGAGTCTTATTTCCTTTGACTATTTATTCCATTTTTGTATCTTGCGAAGTTAAAAAAAAAAACAAAAAAAAAACAGTGCATTACATCAGTCAAGTTAAATATGTTCAATGTCAAATCACTCAGCCAAAGTTAAATACTAGCTTTAATTATCTTAAAAACATGCACCTGACCTGACATATCAGCCCACAACAATAGAAGCATAACCAAGGAAATACTTGTAAATAATCTTTCAAATGCTATGTTTGAATTCCATTGTAACATTTGAAGTATAAACATACACATTGCATTTTGCAAAGCGTAATATCAAGAAAATAGAAAATAAAAGACAAATGCATGTCTAAAGGCAACTACAATAAGTATGAAAATACCTATTTAAAAATACATGTCACTATCCATATACCACTACTGGTGTCCGAAACAGCTAGACTTTGTATTGATTTTATGTCAGTAATTACATGGCCAGTATCCCAGAGGTGAATATTGATCATTTGTAATAAATAAGGCCGAGGGATCATCACATTTCCAAATCTGAATGAGATGGGGTTTTTTTTCCCCTTTGAATTATTAATGTTGTAACCATGGACAAAATGCTCTTACATCCATCCATCCTTTTTCTCTAGCCGCTTAGCCTCATTAGTGTTGCAGACATGCTGGTACCTATCGCAGCTGTCAATGGGCAGTAGATGGCAGACACCCTGAACTCGTTGCCAACCAATTGTAGGGCACACAGAGATGAGTACCATTCACACACCCAATCACAACTAAGGGCAATTTAGTAAGTCCAATTCACCTGCCTTGCTTGTTTTGCCCACACGGGCTCAAGAAGAACACACAACCTCCACACAAGAAGGCCCGAGCCAGGTGGATTTGAACTCGGGTCCCTGAACTGTGAGGCAGACGTGCTAACCACTGCTACACTGAGCTGTCCTCGAGTGAAGCTTGATGTTTCAAAGTAATAGTTTCATTCCTAAACAGCAACAAAACAATGTTCTTCTCTTCAAAAATACAAACAAAAAAAAAAGAAAAATGTCTTGGCAAACAAGTAAGGCGGCCATTGATTTACAAGGAATATAACTAGCTGTTAGGACCCCCGCCTGAGACGGTGTTGGGTTATGACCCACCGGTTGAGCAGGCCTGCTGCTTATTAAATTAGATACACCCCAAAGATGAGGATTAGTCACGATAATGGATCCTTTAAATCTGGCTATTCTGCAGGGAGTCGAAATGTGATTACAAATGCTTGATTAAGTGTTTTTATTTCAGTGTAATTCATCTCTTTGTTTCGAATTAAGTGTGAGATGATTTGTTTCACGGCAGAATGCAGTCACGGTGACTTTCATTATGACAAACAATCAGCGGCTTTAGATAACGGGCCACCTTTATGGTAAATTCAGTACTTCAAATGAAAGTAAAATATGAGGATTAGTGCTCTGTTTCAATTTAAAGTACAGCCAGGTGAAATATATCGAAAGGGGACTGTTGTTTTAATGCTTCACGTAAAGTATTAAAACACATTTTTCCTTGTTCGTTTCCACACATCACCTTCTGGGCCTTTGTTTCTTCTCACCAGTCAAACATCAGATAAAGAATTAGAGGCAACATGGATCTAAAGGTAAATGAGATGACTTGCCGTAGTCCATAGTGTGCCACAAACAGAACTGCTTTCTCCCTTGAGGGCTTTACCCATGTTGCCCCTGGCGAAAACAGCAATCTCTTGTCAGATGAGTCCACATTAGACGCCAAAAAAGCCTAACAAATTCTTCTCTGTGTTTGTTCATTTGCAGCCTGAAGCAGCAACAGCAGTGAGCCAGCCACTCAAGAAAGACATGGAGTTAGCGGACTCCAGAAATCCTGCCATATGTCAGAAAGTGAACAATGTGTGAGAGTGTGTCTGTGTGTTACGGTACATGACGTCCATGCACACATTTGCAAATGTACGCCTGGGTTATTTCATTTCCGTGACCAGAAATGATATCTCTTGAGATTTATTCTGCACCTAAGTGTTTGACATGAGTTGTGCACCCATAGCCACCAGGGGCCATGTGGCTGTGGACTGCCATTTACAATAATAATATTAGTGATAATATTAGTAATAACAAAAATAGCAAATTGTGTGAAACTGTCCTAGATTCTAATGATGTCAATGACCGGAATTGTAATTACAATTAAGAATAAAATATTTATACACTGGCCAAATGTTCAGTATGTGTAATTTTGACTTTGTTTATTCACTTTCAGTCAAGTTCCTTTTCTATAATTGATTCATACCCTTTCTATGACGAAGAGACCAAAAGACCAAAATGTATAGTTGATTAGCATGTTTTGAATTGTCATGTATGTAATTAGTGGCCAAGGGTTGGATTTACTCACTGATAAGATGTGGGGAGGCATTTATTCTAAATTAAGTGAAAATATTTCTTTTGTAAAATATCAAACATTATTTACGGGTTTATTATCATTAATTTCAAGTGGTATCAGATTTTACATTATTCAAATTACATCAATTGCATCAGACTATTGTAATATAAATTTACTCAAACAGCCCGCTGATATCTAAAAACTTAGTGAAGCATCATTTGGCATTTTACTCAAGGTTATACTTGTGTGTAGAATCCTATCATAGGGTGTTACGAAATATAAACAGACAAGTGAAATGCTATATGTACAGAAGTTAGAGCTTTCCACATTAAAATGCTTCCATGATGACGTCATGCAAGAGGTACGCAGAGCAACTGTTGCTTTAGTTTAGGTTTAGGTTGTTTGGTTAATGTAGTTTTCTTACTGTGAGTTGCCTAGAAGCAAAGGCATTTGTTTTTTTAGCTCCTCTTGGATAGCGCTATGTAATGTGTGGTTCCTTTTTTGTTCATCCTATATATTAAATAGGTTCCGTCAAACCAGGCTAGAGAAGTGGAAGCAAAAAGCTTTAAAAGCTTTTTTGTTGGAATCTCAGCAATTGTAAGGATGTGGTGGTTTTCTACGCCTCTTAGTTTTCATGTTGCCACCTAAACACAAAATGTTACATTGTGAAATCTAAAAATAAGGTATCGCTATTCCGTTTTGCAATATCTTTCTGCCGTGTTTTGTTTTGTTTTGTTTTTTCTTTGTAACGTTTAAATATTAAGGAAATAACATATTCTGGTCTATACCCTGATGCCGGGACATACAGGAGTAAAATTACACTACAAAAAATGGATAACTGATCATAAATATGAAAAAATATCAGGATGCAGGATATAAATATGTCATCTTTATCTACATTTTTTGGCATTTTCCAGCCCCCAGAAACTCGTCTCATTTGAACTCATCATTTGGCCAGGGTATGAATGAACTGGTTTTAATTCTAGATTAAAATGATGACCATATATCAAGATGAAAAAGCTGTTGAGTGTGCCAAGTGTTTGAACGGAGATCTGATTCTAATTTTGGGCTCCTTCTCACACCATGTGCCAACCACTCAGGCCCACACTTTTCAAATCCAAGGACAGAAAAACCCAAATGACCTCATCTTGCATGAAAAGTTTGTATTATTTGATGACAACTGATCAAACCCCATCACTTGAGATGAATTTAAAATAATCAAATGCTGCCTTGAATTGATGACAGCAGAGCAGACACAAAAAGCAGCACAAAAATGACTTTTCAACATTTGAACTGGAAGCTCTTGTTGAAGCTAGTGAAAACATTCCTACAGAGCTGAATATTGATGTCAGAAGCAGTCCGGAGGAAACAAAAACTCCTCTAGTCTGTTAAAAAGGGCAACATGTATTCTAACTTTTTCTGTTGCTGGAGCCAGAGGAAAAACATCACTTGCAAACTATGTAGCAGTCAGTGTGAAATGATACTGTATCTCCTATCTCCATGCATGAAAACTGTTGCATTCAATTGCTTTTTATTTTTTCCTTTTTTTTTTTTTTGGTCTTTTGGTCATTGTTGTTCCTTGCGTGGCAATAGTGCTGCTCTCTAGTGTTAGCTTAACACATAATGGCTCACACGCTAACAAAAGATGGCAAATTTTAGTATGACTTCACCTCACCTCTGTTTCTTTAGAGAGTGATGCCTTTTGATACCTGGACTGTCAACATAGTGTAAGTCCTCTTTTCAAAGTGTCTGTAAAGTGAATTTTGAAGTCTTTGTAGCACTTTACAAGGGGAAAAGGCTCCACTTTCCTGTGCTGTTGCTACACGGTCTGGCATTAGCCAGTAGTTGAGAGGAGGACTGAAATCACATGGCACCACACTAAGCTAATATTATTTTCTTTTAGGTGAGGTTTGTTTCACTGAAAAAAAAAAGTGTTTTTACCTGTGCATCTGTGAAAGAAGAGTGAATTGCTAATGACCTATTGTAATTAGACAGATTTTCCTCTATAGACAATTGAAAAGACTGTTTAAAAGTGGAAGAAAAGCAAAAAAAAAAAAAGTTCTTGTAAATAAGCAGTAGCTTCAAGTCTGTGTATTGAGATTTATGAGAGTTTTGTATTTATATTGTTTATCTGCACTAAGCCACCGGGTGATGAGGGGAAATGTGTTCTTATTGAAAAATAATAATAAATATGCTGAGCGTAAACTGTCTTTTGAATATGTTATGAAGAATCACTGCGCTGAATGCCATGCAAGGATTACATTTCACCAGAAAACACACTAATATAATTGAAACTATACAAAGTGATATGAAAGTCTACGCATTCCTGTCAAAACTTTTTTTTGTGACATAAATAAATCAGTTCAATATAATCGTTTAAAACTTTTTTCCCCCCATTATTGTAAAAAATAACCTGGAGAACTCAAACCTGCACAACGGTACAGTGTGATTGGCTAACTGAACAAAGGCACAGCTCCAGTCATAGGCGAGTGTGCAACATGGTCTGCAGGGGCAAAATAGAACTCAGGTTTATAATTCATAAACGTTTCGAAGTGGTTCATCTTGATTCCAATTAATACACCACAAAAACCTGCAACAGCAGCGTTCAATTCGGTCGTCACCATCTTGGCCTCAGTGTAATCATTTGAATGTTTCTCCAATACACATTTTATATGGAATGTTTTGCAATGCCCATCCTGCGAAGAAAAAGATGGCAAAAACATCATAGAATGAGTCTGTTTTTCATTCATCTTAATTGTGGGTATTCCAACCTAATTCACTATCTTCACAACAGACTGAGTAATAAAGTATTACTTCCAATTGATGATTTGTTTTGTGACGCATTTTTCTTTTTGTTTGTTTGCTTGTGTGTGGTGGGGGAGAATGACGGGAGACATAAAATTTTAAAACACACACACACACATAAAAAATACAGTACAGTATACAGTACTCTAGCACAAAACCCTGTAATTGCAATTATTGCACAATCAGCATTAAATTGAAATGCCTCTCAGGAAGTGTTTTGAAGTAAATGACAATATCCTATTAGGCTTTTTTTTGTTGTTACATTATAACTTATGTGTATAAATGAGAGACACAGCTAAGAGAAAAACAAAATGGAATAAAGCTCTGCATTTAACAAAACTACTAATAATCCAGAAAAAAGCAATAAGAATAAAAATGGATTACGCAGCATTGCTTTCCTATAATCGCATTTGCCATTTGTACTTCCTGAGCAAGTACATTCTTAATCCTTTTAAATTTTGTAGAGGAAACATGAATTTCTTAGTGCTGTCATGGTTTTAATAAACAGGAGCTGAAATGAAATGCTCTTGTCACAACGAATACTCACTGGTAAAAATCACTGGCTAAAATCCAGGAAATTGTTTAAACAGGGGGTGAACATGCATTTATTTTTTTATTAAACATATAATGTTACAACTTTTCAACTGTACTTTTCATAAAATGTACAACTCTAATTTGGCAAACAATGTCCCGAGGGCCCACAGTGATGTGTGTCACGAATACACCATTTGCGGGTCAGAATTATTACCATCACAAAAGTGAATGTTTCGCTTTGTTTTGAGTGGGATGAAAATAAAGTCATATATCAACACCGCTTGACTTTAATGCTGGGTTGGTCTATACCTTTTTAGCTTCCGTAGCTTTGGAATAACCAAATATAAATGTGCATTTGTTGCTCATGTATTATGTTGCATGCATACAATGAAAACTATGAAGAACTATTAAAAAAACTAATTCATGTGGTCATATAATTCCTTTGGGTACTAGTGGCTTGAACCATAAAAACAAATACATTAATATATATATATATATATATATATATATATATATATATATATATATATATATATATATATATATATATATATATATATATATAGTGTAAACTGAAATCATCAAGATGATCCAAATATGGAATAAATCTAATCATTTAATGTGAAGTCCAGCTGTTACACGCCTGGTTCCATACATCAACATCGAAGTAATACAAGACTTAGCAAAGCTACGTCTACCCATCCCCCAAGTTAAGCTAGCCTGCAATAGCTCCTTGATCTTCAATCTTCGCACCCTAATGCACATGTGAGGCACTCCCAAATATGTGATGTGATGTCAATTCAACGTTTTGAGATCAAACAACCAGGCACTACTATTAAAATACATGAGCTGTTTCCTGTATCCAGCAGCTCAAAACATCGTACTCTTTGCTCCGCCATGACTTCTGGACTCTTCCTATCAATCAGCAATATGGTCCATACCCTCTCCGGTTTGGCTCAATTGTAGTTTTGGCTTTTGATAATGTTTTTTTCTGAAATGTAAATGTGTTTCGGCTTTTGGTCATTTGTTTTGTGGAATTTAAAAGTGTTTAGTCTTTCCGTAATTTGTTTTGCACTTCAGCGCCACTGTAAAAATAGAAAGTGGAAAAAGATTGTTGTGCTGCATGCAAATAAAGAGCAAACCTTGGATGTGATTTGTTTTGAGCACAAAAAGGGAGTAAACATTCTGGAAGATTAGAAAAAGTATATTCTGCTTGTTTTCAAATGAGGGAACTGCTTCAAAGCTTGGTGCTCGCAGCAACATTTCCATGGTAACACCGCTGATGCATAAGACTGACGAAGAGCAGCTGCGGCCCGCCGCAGACAACATGAGCACTTTCAATAAATATTGACATAAAGAACACAATAACCTGCCAGTAGGACTTTGCTGCGGAATAACTGAATGATGTGTTTGCTAATGCTCTTACATTTCTTGTGAGCAAAACAAGAGCGATGAAAGGCAATCTTAGGGAATGTAAAATGCTGTTGATCCTTGATGACCAACAGGCACTGAATATAAAATTCAAACTTGTATCGTTGCTGTTTGCACTGTGCCACCTAGTGTGTAGTTTAGTTAAGTGGTGGTTGGGATACAAGGTCAGCCATCCAATTAACCCACAATGAAGCAAGATATGTTTCATGAATATTGATTACCTCCGGAGGGCAAATCCCACAGCAGTGCACTCTTAGTGGAGAATGTTTGATGTTTGATGGCACAAAGCATTTTAAAGTATTTGCAACAAATGCCATATTTTCTGAAAAGTATCAGGAATTTTTATCATCTCATTTACTCATCTACGTGAAGTTGGGACGTTTTCAGGATGTGGTATATTACAGATCCATCTTTCAGTTATGATCATTTGATTAGAACAAATTACTGCAGGGAAGTGAAGAGAAATGAGGCAGAAAGTGTGAAGAAACTTGTGCCAAAAATTTGATTAATATAAGAAACAGGACTCTCATTTACTATTCACAATCAATTTTATATCCCAAAATCAATAAGACACGTAAAACACAATCTTTAAACTGGATGGGAAGGAGCCTGAGCTGGTGTGTGAGGTGGAAAAGTTCAGACTAGATATAGTGGGACTTTCATCCGCACACAGCTTGGACTCTGATACCAGTCTTCTTGAAAGTGGTTGGAGTCTCTTCCACAGTGAGAGGCGCAGAGCAGGTGTAGGCATACTGCACACAGCTCAGCACATGTACATTTGCGTTCGCCCCGGTGGATGAGAGGGTAGCCTCCCTCTGCTTTGGATGGGGGAGACAGGTCCTGAATGTTTTTGTGCCTATGCATCAAACAACTGCTCAGAGTTCCCACCTTTTTTGGAGTCCTTGGAGGGTGCGCTGGAGAGCGATGCCTTTGTGGACTCTTTCTACTGGGGGACTTCAATGCCTACACGGGTAATGACAGTGAGACCTGGAGGGACGTGATGGGAAGAAAATATCAAATATATAACGCCATAGCATTTCGGCTTTCGAAAACGAGACTCTCATTGACTTGAAATGACAGAATACACAATGTGCTATTTATTAATACACATAGTAGTTGAACGATTGCTTTTAAATAAACCACTATCACTCGATATCCATTCATTTCAAACAAGTAATCTATCAAAATATTTTTGTGCATTTTTATTGCAAACAAAACTGTTTATATAAGCTACAAAAAATTGCTAATTACCAAAAGATTTTGAATTTATACATTTTAGAGGTGTCATCTCAGGATATTTCTGTTATTATAACATAAGATTCTGATATCATCCCTGCCAATTCACAAACATTCAAAATAATTAAATGTGTTACAATTATTGCACACATTGAATGCTTTGCACATACAATTTAGAAGCTAATTTGCTAATTTGTTGGCAGACCCAAGCGTATTGTGAGGTTTTGCTTGGAATGTCTGGCAGAGTCTCTATGTCAGAAGGAGTTTTAACTCCCACCTCCAGCATTTTTTCTTTCCATATCTTGGGGGAGGCAGGTCTGTGATGTCAGCTGACAGGTACCGATTGTCCAAGCAGAGTGCGGCTTCGGCGATTGGGGAGGGAAAATCCCGAATGTGGGACGAGTTTGGTGAGGCCATGGAAAACGACTACTAGCGGGCTTTGAAGAAATTTTGATCCACCATCCGGCGTCTCAGGAGGAGGAAGCATTGTACCATTAACCCTCTCTAGGCAGGCGTTGCAAATTTGCACCACCGGAAAGAGGCCCTGGATACCACCCAGGACACATTGGACATACTATGTCTGTCGGCTGGCCTGGGAACACCTGGGTATCCTCCAAGATGAGCAGGACGAAGTGGCCAGGTTAAGGGAAGTCTTTGCTTCCCTGCTGAGGCTGCTGCCCCTGCAACCCAACCCCAGATAAAGCGGAAGCTAAGAGATGGTTAGATATTTCAAAAAACCCGCTTCCTGTGAGCTTCTTCACATGTGAAAGTCATGCTTGATTGGCAGGACGCACAAAAAAAAAGGAGGAAATTAAATCAGACGTTGTAATCCTTCTCAGGAGTCATAATCCACCTTTGCCCTCATTAGGTGAGGCCACCCGAGGAGCCAATCGTGTATCTTGTAGGAGTACATGTGTGCTGATTAACTGATTGCCACGCCAGTCTTGTCCAAGTGGTTGACTGCTGACTACAATTCCTCCAGTTATCTCTGAATGAATCTCACATGGGAGTGAGAATGCACGGCTGAAGACGTACAGTGAGGATAAAAGAGAGCATTGGGATGATGTAACAAATGCTGTTGTAATATAGTGGAATTTCAAGCGTAAACTGCGCTTCCCTGTTTTCATGTTTTGTCAGCTACAAGCTCCACTCCAGGCCAACATCAGAGGAGTGCCCATGGCATGTGTGATTAGATTCAACTCATCTGTTTGTCATGCAGGAAACCTCCACAGCATGTCTCTTTGCAATGTAGCTTTTTTTTTTGTTTACGCTTATTCAATCAGACTTTGCTTCAAAAAACAGCTCTTTTTAAAACACATTTCCCAGCTATATTAAAAGTCAAAGACAAATTGTAATTGCAACTAGCGCATTCTGACGACAGTGGTGATGCAGCCCAAGTGGGAAAGCAACAAACAGACTTCTGCTTCACTACCTTTAATCCACACAGCAGGCTGTTCATTGTCAGTGCCTGTCGGAGCATCCCTGTCAAAAAACATTGTCCACACAGCCCAGCTCTCCTCAGTTCAACCTCACAGCCCCGGCTGGCATTTGAGACGATGGATGGGGCTTGGCAGCCTGAAACCAGCAACAAAAACCCAAAGAGATCTTGTGCTAATACTTTCATACAGAGATGCAGTGTGATGAGGTTGTCGGTGCAAAAAAGGCTTAAGCAATCTTTGTAACCACCAGAGTAAGAAATATATACAGTATATCTATTTTTTTTTAAAGTTTAGTGTAGTATGATGAAATTATCTTTTGTTATCGTTGTTAATATGTGGTATTGCCACCAAGCCTACATAGTTGAGTTACAGTTTCAGCTGCAGATTTTGCAAAGAACCCACCCACCTTTTCCTCCATAAATTCATGCCATGCCATATTTGCATCTTAAACTGGCATTTCAACATCAACATTCTCTGTTCTTAGACCTTTAAATTGTGAACCAGAAAAAGTTTGACAGAGTGCAGGGGAGAAAAATGAACTGTATACTGTATATACTGTGTATATATATATATATATATATATATATATATATATATATATATATATAATATAAAGTGGGCTCCCAGCATACAAGATTAATCCGTTCCGCGGTTTTGATAGTCAGCCAGAGGCTTGGGCATTCGCAGCAAAAGGTGCAGACTTCCTCGTATGCACAAATGGATATGTGAACGTTAATAGACAGCTGCAATAGCCAATCAAGTCACAAGATTGCCATCTAGAGGCCTCACGTTGAACTTGATGTGATTGAATGCTCACTGGAAGGTGGTGCTATGCCCAGCAACCAAGCTACGCAGTGTTGGCTTGTGGCTTGGCTCATCTGCCCTAAAGGCGTAGTGTAGCTATTAGCCAACAGGGGCATAAGCTGGACTTTGCCAGGGTTAGCATCCCTGGTAGCCCAGCCAGCCAGCCAGAAAAATGGCAAATTGTTTTGCTGGGAATGCCTTTTGTTTGCAAAGGATCAATTTGGTGTTTGGAGCTACACTGGATTTGCAAACTTAGATTGTTTGACCGAAGCAGCAATGAGACGGCAAAGTATGGCTTGACACTCAAGGTATGGTGCTCTTTAAAAATTATGGGGACACCCAAGTGGATATACAGTACAGTGCACCCGGGTGCTACAACATCCCTGATTTACGTCATTCACATGTCTGCAGGTGTTTTTAGGTAATTGCACTTATTTACTATTGCCGTCAAACTGCTTCCATGTAGCTCGTCACTACAATGCTGGTCTGCTATTGGTCAGCGTCTCCTCACGAAGATTCTGGTCTGCTATTGGTCAGCCTCACTCATTTCAAAATGGCGGAATGGTAAAGCTTTGTTCTATCATGAGTAGTTACAAAACCGTATTTATCGTGCATTTGACTGCTTAGTTCAAACTTGAATGAGTTAGCCATGGGTCCCAAGATTGCTAGTGATGTTAAAGAGAGAAGTAGGAAGATGATTTAACGAAGCTGGAGATAATCAAGAAATACGAAGCTAGCCTAGCCTAGGCTATCCTTCCTAGGGAATATTGACATAACAAGCGCTACTCAAAGGTAAAAACACTCTTTCTATATGTTTTGTTTACTGTATGATGTTTTATGATTGTATACATGTATATTACACATACGTAGCAGTTACTATACAATTTTGCATACCAATTTTTAATATGTATGTACATTTGAAGTGAACTTGTTCAACATTGCCAATGAATCTGTTCACCGGTAGAATGTTCTAGAGGTGTTCTTAAAGCATTCTTCAACTAGTCGTTTGTTTTCCCTTTCCAAGCTTTTTTAAAAAATGTTGCAAGCATCCATTTTCAAAACTTCCACATAGTAGCACAAAAACAAGTTTATCAATTTAAAAATTTTATGTCCTGCCTTTGTAGTCTATTCAGTTGAAGATAATTTGCAAACCACTGTATTTTTTTATTTCCATTTACATAAGGTCCCAACTTCATTTGTAATGGGGTTGAGTTCAGTTTTTAGATTTGATTTTCCGTGAAAAGATTCACTCTGCACAAGTTAAATTAAACAGCTACAATATACAATAGTTTATCTACTGAAGTTAAGCAGCGATGCCACTGTGTCTGCCTCTGTGACCAAGGCCAGAGTCATTATGTAACCACATGGTAATGAAATTAAATCAAGACTAAATAGCTCTGACAGAATATTCACTATTTTTAACCTAAATTTTGGATAAAGCCAAAAAGAATCTTTTGCTGGCTCACGCAGACATTGCTTATTGCTGCAATACTCCAAAAGTGTCTCTTGCTGTATTTCAAATGAGGACGTTTTGCCAAGTGCAAAAGATTTCCTCGGGTAATTTTACTCTTTTTTTTTTTTTTTTTTTTCTGTTGCTGCTGCACAGCTCAAGTGAGGAGCTTTAATTAAAATGCTGAACTGACACCTTCACTGTGGCAGACTGTGTGTATGTGTGTGTGTGTGCGTGCGTGTGCATCCATGCGCATGTGCCTGATTGTGTGCACGTGTATAAGGCACAGGTGGGTTATCTTGCATGTTATGTGTCTGTCTGATTTTTGATACATTGCAACTTTTGAGTGTGTGCATTTCAACCATGAAATAATCATTACGAAGTGGACGCACCATCCAAATCCATTTTACCATCTGCAGACAAATCACTCTGCTCTCAATAAAATAGGAATGCACATCTAAACATTATTTTTTATGACAGGAAAATAACTGAACTATGAAATGTTTGATTTCAAAGTGTCGACTTAATGTACTGTTATCAACACAAGGAAAAGCCAGGAGTTGACTCAGATTGACGTAGATTCGTTTTTGTCAGACAGAGGGGCAACTGCAGAGAGCATTGTGGACGTTCTTCTGAGTAACATTGTGGTGACATGAGCCTTAAGTACGAGTTGGTGGAGCGCAGTCAGGTTTTCACCTGTCTTGCTGTGCATGGTTTTGGAATGTGGTTGGAAGCCGGAGTGAATCCATGCGGGCTCGGGGAGAACATGCAAACTCCACACAGAATGGAAGGCCGAAGCGAGGTGGATTTGAACTCCAGTTTCTGTACTGTGAGGGTGTGCTAACCACTCTTCCACCGAGCCACCCAATTTGCTGTCTGTGGAGAGTAAATTTTATTTTTAACATTGAGGGGTGTTCTCCTCTTTTTGTTTTTTTTTTGGCATGCAGTGTCTCCACCATCTGTTAGGATAACAAAGTGGTGCATAAGAACTACAACTGATCGTATTGTATGTTGTCTGGACGATAAGGACTGCAAGCATGTTCTACACTTCCAAAGTAAACTATGACAAAAGTGGGTGAGGCAAGCGAGGAAGCATTTGGCCTAATCCTGTATGTATCTGGGCCTCCACTCAGGAGGGGGACAGCCAGTGTAATAAGTGTGTCTGTCAGTTGACGACTACATCTGATGTCCCACCCCCCAAGTGACTGCTGTCATCTCAACAACCTCGGCCAGTGAGCTAAATCTGTAGCAAACGCACACAAGCATGCATACACACACGCATGTTTGTACGACTGTAATTGACTGTAAAAGACGTAATTGACATAATGTATTTCCTAGCTCCTAATCCTAAACTTAACCATGAAAAATTATTGCCTAACCTTTACCCTAACCTCAAGCTGTCAGAGAAATCTCAGAAAAGAAGACTAGGACAAGC
This sequence comes from Hippichthys cyanospilos, assembly GCF_059441005.1. NCBI lineage: Eukaryota > Metazoa > Chordata > Actinopteri > Syngnathiformes > Syngnathidae > Hippichthys > Hippichthys cyanospilos. The sequence continues at coordinate 20,052,866 of NC_142376.1, forward strand.
CTAGCTGCTTAAACAGCAAAAAGAGTAACTCAGACCAGCCAAGATTGACTTTTCTATGCCGGCATAGGGAAAAAAGCTTGGGCAAATGTAACTCGTGGGTCTTCCAACGCTAGTTTTCCACTGCCCAGCCATCCCCCCCTGGCTTTTATTGAGTAGAAGCATAGCAGATTACAAGACACAACAAAAGAGCCAGCCGGGCGCCACCGGCAGCTGGGCCAAGGTCCCGGCTCACACTTTCGTGCGTCAACAGTTCTATCTAAGGACAGGGTCAAGATGAACTAGGATTGCATAAATGGGTAACAATGAACTAAGCACATAATGATAACAACCTAATATATGATTCCCTTCACACAAGCCTAACCCAATTCAAACATGTACTTTAAAAGTAAGTCTTGACCCGCAAAAAGAAGTATGAATAAGGGATGAGATCACTTCTCTAAAATGTCCTCACTATATTGATGGAAACTCAAAGTTGTTCTCAGGAGTATAGATGTACAGAAAAGCACACACCCACACTAACACACATTCGCACAAACAGGATCTGCAGGTTAAATTAGTTCATCATAGCTAAGATACACATAGTCAGGTGTTATCTTGTCTCCACTCCAGTTTGTTATCTGCATTGTTACACGGTCAAATGCTTATGCAATTAAGGGCACCTACAATGTAAATTAGGTTAGGGGCAATGATGCAAAAATGTTCAATGGCCCATTTGGAAAGATTTTGTCATGTTTTAAAGCAGAGATCGCCAACTAGCGGTCTGCGGTCCCCTCCCAAAACAATGCACTATTTCCGTTCAATGTATTATCTGAGTCTGAAAGATATTTTATTTTGAAAAGAATTCACTTTTATTTTAGAAAATTGGAGGATTCTCTTGGATTCTTTTAGGTTACTTGAGTGCAAACATTTCACTCCCCAAGAAATGAAGTGAGTAAGACGTCTTTAGGAAAGTGAAAATGCCCAGTTATGAGACAGGTGACGAGTCTACAACCTTGAAGAAAAAGCTTTTAACAAGCAATAACAGGAGTCCTACTTGAAATAGTGATTTCTCGTGGTAAGGACTTTAAGCACTACTTTCCAGCCAAAAAGGACACACAAACTGACAGGGAATGGATTCTCAACCTATTTATTACCAAACCAGGTGAGCTCTCGAATGGCGGCAGCCACATAAGTATGTTTGAGACTTCCGACATCACCTTCCGCATGCTCCTGTGGGAGCTTTAGGGGCATTATGGTAAACGCAGAAATACACAATCCTCCTCCTGCAGTCTGTAACTATAAAAGGCACGGCGACCTCCGGAGGAGTGCCACCCCCCCATGTAATATAATTTAATGATAACTCGTCCTACGATTACTATTATTTATTATTATTATATGACCTACAATAAACACATTTATTTTCAAGTTTTTTTAAAATTTAGAATGATCTAATTTGGTTAATTTGGTTCATATTTTATGTGCACTTTATATACAACTTTTATGTGCACATAATATACACCTCTTTACAAAATTTATCATTCTGCCTAGTGAAGGAAATTCATATTTTTCAAATTCAATATATCAATAAAATAGTGTGTACATGGAACTGTATTATTCTAATAAAGATTGAGACGATGTAATGTCAGTATAAAGCAGATATGGTCCTGGCCCAGGGGAAGTGGGGACAAGTCGGCACCTCCAAAAGGAACAGATGGCATCCCCCGACTAACATGACACCAGGAACAAAAGGCTAGGTGTGGCCTTCAAGAGAAGATATCAGTCAGGGTTTTATGGTGCTCAGACTTCCTCCCGCTTCAAAGAATGGCCGGCAGAACAAAGACTTTTGAAGACACCATCCCCACGCAAACAGACCCCCACGCACGCACATACATGCACACACCGACAGGCACGCACGCACGTGCACGCACACACACGCACACACCGACAGACACGCACGCACGCACGTGCATGCACACACACACACTTGCAATCCACAGTGGGACTAGATGACCCGGAAGGGTATAAGAACTGAATATTGAATGTGAAACGTTGCCATTTTCTGCTCCGACCCATTGCAGGACTGGCCCGAGGCCTCGTGTACTTTCCCACTCTGTCTGGATTAAATCAATTGTTTCACTATGTTGTGGTATGGGCGATCTTTCAACAAAAACGAACACGCTAGGAACTAGTTTAAGGCAAGTGGCTTTTTCTAGATTCCTTCACTAGTTTTTAATAAATCAGCTTAAAGATCTTAATCTAAACTCACATGCTCAAAATTATCCCCAAAATGATTATTGTGCCTGTGGACTTGTTCAGCTCAAGGTGGGGTAGTGGATTTGGACTTTTGGGCTCCATTTTTGGAAATGACAGTGCACTGAACCAGTAAAACAGTGTTTATGGAATTGTTGCTGGCCGGATCACTGAAAATGTAAAATAAAAACGTACAAACAAAACAACTTGTCAGGTTCACCTGTTAGACAATGCTGAGAAACTCTACACAAAAATGGTGAAAAGGCATTTTTTTCTTTCTCATGCATGAGGAGAACAGAGAAGGACTGCACAAGTACATTTCTACTACACTCTAAAGTAGTCTCTCGGAACCCTCTCATTTTGTTTGATTTTAGAAGTCTCTAATTTACATGAGAGTTCCTGCCCTAAAAATAACATCATGGTTGGAACCCAGTGCATGTGACTTTATATGTGTGTATATGATTATTACAAGTGTGTCTAGACGTTCTGCAAGATACAGTGGGCCCCCGGTTTACGAACTCCCTCTTTTACGAACTTTTCGACATATGAGCGTGGACTGCGGCGTTTATTGTCCCCCTCTTACGCACCAACCTTTCATCTTACGAACAATCCGACATGCCGGTCAATGTGTTCGTACAATTATTTTTGCTTTGCTGCATCAACAAAATCAAATGTTCACGCTTGTCACGGTAACGCTGAACGCTATTGCTCTTACAATGTCACAGTCACTGTCCCAGTCACAGTGTCAGTCACGGAGTCAGTCACGGAGATGCCGCTATGCTATTGGTCGATTAAGGTCACAGTCCCAGTCTCACTCACGGAGATGCGGATATGCTATTGGTCGATTAAGGTCACCCGGTCTCACTCACGGAGATGCTATTGGCCGGCGTCACGTCAATCACAGAAATGCCGATATGCTATTGGCCGAACGCCTTTATCTAGCTTGATGGCACAGCTGGTCGGGATGGAAGGAAGGAGAGAAAATGAGTGAAAAACGGAAGGAAGGAATGTTGTGAAGACTTTGCAAACTTATCTGTTAGACATGGCTTCTAAAATTGCAAGTGGCGGTAAAGGAAGAAGTAAGAGGATGATGACAATAGAAACCAAACAGGAGATAATAAAAAAATACGAAGGAGGCGCATGCATAGTTAACCTTGCTCGTGAGTATGGACGGAACCGCTCAGCAATCTTTTAAGGGCAAGACTTTCCTTGCCAGGGGACGGACCTCGCTTGACAACAAAATGGAGAGGCTTCTTCTATTATGGATTAAAGAGAAGGAAATCCCCGGTGATATGTTTTAGTTTGAGAAAAGTTCTTGTTTAAGAAAATAAATAAATAAATTCTGCGGGTTGGTCTCTGTTCACCTCCGTCTCCACTAGGCTCAAGTCACGTCGCCCGAGAGGAAAATGTCATTTATCCTTTATATATCCATGTTAATTAATTTGTCTGTAAGTAGATTATGGTACTAATTTTTAATATGTGTATAAAGTCGGGATGTTTTTACCTAAGGTTTTTGCACGCATTCACTAATTAACATAGGTTTGTATTGCCCATCATGCGAGCAATTCGAGTTAGAGCATAGCCGCTGAACGGATTAAGTTCGTAACACGGGGGCCCACTGTATTTTAAAAAGATGCTAATGGAATATAAACTCAGGTTTGGAGGTCTGCAGACTCAGGTCAATTAGTGAAGCCCAGAGTAAACTTCTTGTGCTGGTTAATAATTGATCTCTTAATTATTGATTGCCTGTCATACGAGCAGTTCGAGTTACGAGCGTAGCCGCTGAACGGATTAAGTTCGTAACACGGGGGCCCACTGTATTTTGTAGATAACAAGCAAAGTGAAATCTGTCTGCGGCTAAGCTTGGACAAGCTGGTCAGGGACGTTCCAGATGGCAACCTTCTCATCGCAAACATTGTTTCATTGCAAGCAGTGCATCCATTCTCAGGGCAAAACATTTAGTTACAAGCAGTTCTAATTATTGTAGCAAATGTAAAATCACTATTTTCACAATTATTCTGACACCCCCCCCCCCCCCCCCACACACACACACACACACACCCCTACTCCTGTTGATTCCACGTTTCCCTTCCAAAATTATCATCAAAAGAACCTAAAGGCCTTTTTTCACAATTTCTAAAGGCACAATATCAAAAGGCACAGGGCGCATATTCTCATAAAGTTGCGGAGGGAGGTAAATAAAGTCCTCATCCCCACCATTAAGGGATACTTGTAGGGGGCTATAGCAGTTGAGATAAGCTGGTTGGGTAATGCGTGAATGTAGGGAATACAACAACCACACAATGTAAGGATTGAAACAGAAACCAGTACAGAAAAAAACAGAGCTTTATATTTTCCAAATGTTTTGTCCCACCACTCAGGTTATGTGGATGTTTCCACTCCAGTGCGCTCCTTCATCTTGTGAGTGAGGGTGCACAACACCTCAGAGGCCCTTGACAGGCACCCATCCAGAGCAGTGTTTTTAGGGATTCATGTGCAACACTGGTCCCCCGAACATATGACACACACCTTCCTCTTTTACCAGGAGCAAACAATGTTTTCTGCATGCACAACAAATCCACCAACACTATTTCAAGGTAAGCAAATGAGCTGTATTCATAATATCAACTGCTACAATAAATATTAATTTATAAGGTTAAGGAGCATATTTTTAGGCTTGAAACGGATTAGGCTATTCACCTGTAAAAAGCACCACTACTTAAAACACACACACACACACACACACACTTTAAGAAATGATCCCTTAAAAATAATTTGCAAGTGGAGGTACAAATTCTGGTATGACCGTTTATTTGCCATACTGCTTACATACATAGAGCCAGAGCAACATTGGTAACACTGGCTGTGCATATCCATGAAATCTCAACGGTACTTAAAAGTTGCATTAGTGCCCACATGCCATTAAATTGTACACCCAAAAAAATCTTGGATGAAAGTGATTCCCAAAGCAGAAACAACAACAAAAAAGCCAGAAATTCAATTAAAAGTTTCAGCTAAGCAGAAAATCACCTTTGCAGGGACATAAAAAAGCAGCAGTTTGTTTTAATGGATCAGCATTATGTAGGAGCGGGGGGGGGGGGTCAAGCAATGAAAGATTTGGCCATGTTGGATTGGATTATTGTGCAAAACATTTTATCTAAAACAAATGGCTTTTGCTAAAGTCATAGTCAGTAGCACTGCAAATATCTATTCATTCTGTTCAAGAGCAAACCGGCTCAAAACCTCGAGTATAAAGAAAAGTTCTTTACTGGAGTTTACGGGACACACTGCCTGCAGTATTACGTCTTACTTTGACTGCGACAATAAAACCAGCTCGCCATGGCCATGTCAAATTCCAGGAATGAACTCTTTCCAGTGTGAAGCAGATCACAGCTTTAATGGGCCAAAGGTCACATGAAATGAATCATTAAAGACTGAAATAAATTAACCATTCCCTTCCTCTAATGATACACATCCTCTCTTCACACTAAAGCAGTCCACAACGTGAATGGAGCAAGGCATTAATGAGGCACTGCTGTATTAGTACACCAGATGTGATGGACGCACTGAACACTGAAAGACATTTTACTTTCAGTCAAGGGGGAAAATGCAGAGTCAATATGTGGCTGAGGAGTTGAGGTTAGATTACGTAGTGGCGGGCTCTGCAAAAAGTAAGATGAGCTACATTTGCGTCGGCATTATCTTTTGATAGAGACTTAGGCAAAAGATGAAAACACAATGACGTGTGTCACAAATGCACTTTGTGGGTAAGAATTATTACTATTAGGAGTGGGAATCTTTGACTGTCTCACGATTCAGAATCGATTTTCCATTCAAACAATATTTAATTCGAAATGACTCGACTCAATTCAAATGAACAATTATTGTTGCTTCAATCTATGGATAGTCTATATACGGAAGAGTCATCACATCACATCATATTTCGGTCTGTCGGGACCCAAAGTGTCTTTTTTTTATTGTTTTTTTTCATTTTACACCTATCAAGTTTTAATTTGTAAGGAAAATGCTTTTTCCCACAAAAAATAGCACATGGACAACTGCTATTGTTTGAAGCTAGCTATATTTTGTATAACATTTATGGTATAAACAAAGAACTGTATAAACGTACACTCCCATTCACTAAAAGGTTGATGATGAACTGAAGAAGCTGCCACACAATGCATGTGAATGGAGCCTAATTAACCTTTTCTTTATTTGCAGCTGTTAGATTGATACTAATAAATTCATATACATTATTCGAGATGTGCAATCTGTAAACTTGAGAAAGGGAAGAAGGAAGCTTCTCCCATTGCCAAAGGGTAAATCCGTGAGTCCTGCTGTCCATCCATTCATCCATCCATCCATCCTGCGCTGATCCGGGGTCGGGTCACGGGGGCAGAGGCCTCAGCAGGGAAGCCCAGACTTCCATTTCCCTGGCCACTTTGTCCAGCTCCTCCGGTAATTCTGTTGTCTTCCTACTAAATAGCAAACCACAACAGTGTCAATGTACGGAGCCACGCTGGTGCCAGGGTGTGAAAAAAAAATATTTGATAGGGGATGCTGTTGTGTACCTCAACACTGAAAAGATGTCTCTGTATGACTTCTTTTTTCGAAAGAAGTCTCGACATGACCTCTTTTCAACTGTGAAGCCCTTTGAGACTTGGGTGATTTAGGGCTATACAAATAAAATTTGATTGATTGAGTTGATATTTGCACTAATCCGGTTGCTCAGTTAAAAAAAACGTGTGCACGGTTTAGTAATCTGTTTGTTCGGTTTAATAAACCATGCGCACAGTTTACTGTGAATGCTATATTGAGAAAAAGAAAAAACAAATGCTGTATTGAAGGGAGGTGTCCCGGGTGATGACGTGTGAGCAGGGCGACGAGAGGAGGCATTTGTAGTGTGTGGAATAAACGGCCGTTCCACCCCCGCCTTAGCGAACTATCGGACCCAAGATAACCTAGGTAGAACGTTAAGCACCACAATAAAAGCTTGAGTAGGGAAAAAAAAGGGGCGTCTTCGACGATTGGCAATCCATTTGAGTCAACACAAGTCTGGCTGGAATCTCATTAATGGGTAAGTTCATATTCAGCTTTGAAGAGCAAAAAAGCAGAGCAATATCTGGATTCAATTTCAACAAGAAAGAATGGTCTTACTGGCTTGTTGATCAAGCTTGTGATATTTGCGGGTGACATGTGGGTAAATCACTCTTCAAAGTTAAGCATCCTTTTTCTTTATTACTGCTGATTATTATTGCTGCTGATACCAACAAAAGGACTCAATATCATCCATCCATCCATTTTCTCGAGCTGTCAGTGTTTGGTATCCGATCAGCAGCAGCCTGCATCTCCACCCTGCTCCGTCCCTCCAATGCAACGCGGCATTTTCTTTGTCTGACAAACCAGTCGTGCCATTTTCCTTGCCGGATCCCAAAGCGGAGGCCTTTTCTGGCTCAAATAAATATCCATTTTGGCCCAGTCCCTCTTGATTTTCATCAGAATATGTACTCCATTTCAGCAATGACACCAATGATCTGAGATATCACTCGATGTGGCAAGGAATGGCCTTGTCAATGATTTGACATCACATCTGTTCCCAAAATGTTCATCCTTTAAAACTATGGTGATTTAGAACATTTTTGGGCCAATACTGGACGACACACAAAAATTGAACCACCAGCTACTTATCAAACATTACAGTATTGCTCCCTTTATCCATCTAGGCCGACATTTGCTCTGGGGGTACACTTTAAAATGTTTTCTAAAGTGTAAAGGTGTTTCGGCTTTTGGTTATTTTTTTTTTCTGAAATGCAAATGTGTTTCAGCTTTTGTAAATTTCTTTCATGAAATAATAATAAAAGTGTTTCACAGTTTGTTTGTTTTTATTTTGTACTGCAGTGCCACCAGATGTTACTGTGTCAATGTGCCACATATACTCAAACTTTGAACTTTGATTGAGTTTTAAATGTGTTTAACTGTCACGTGAGAAGCAGAGTTTGGAACCAAAAGCAGACAGAAAACAGAAGTGGACAACTACACAACTACTTCATACACAAGATCCAATTTAACTATTAATGATTGGAAACTAAGTTCGGAAGCAAGACTCAGAAGCTAGACTTTGAAAACTGACTAAAGAAACTAGAAAGCTTGATTTGAAGTTCTGAAAATGTGTCACTGAAAACATAGACCTTAAATTTTGTCAGACATCAATTCTATAAGACATAAAAAAGCAAACTGAAGGAACCCTGTATGAAAATGGTGATTAATACATAAAAAGACAAAATGTGGTAAATACATGACCATTATGACAAAGAGGACAAATACATGACCATACCACTGAATAACAACTGCGATCACAACAGATCTGTTGACACACATTGGAAGTGAAACTCATAAGGCTATTAAAAAAAAAAAAAAAATCTTTTGTGAAAGCAGTCCTGGAACCTTTCTGACACACTTTGTATTAATACAGCATTAGAGTGGTTCACTTATATTTTCACTTGTATAACATTGATGAATGATTTAAGCTTTTTTTTGTTTAAACAGCAAAAAGCGGCAGCATAGTTATTTCACTTTTACCTTCTAGCAGAAGTTTTTGACTATTTTTAGAGCACTTTCTGTTGGACCTGGGATATTGCAATGTAATGTATTTTAGGCCACAAAGTTGTGTGTCAATCAGTGGAGGGTGAACGACACCATAAGGCTCAGGTTCATAAAACCTATGGGTTGTTTGACGTCTGTGCGGTTGACAGCTTTCTCATGAGCGTCACTTCGAGTGTGTCAACACAGCCGAGCAAAGCCAGCAGAACTGTAAACAAAATTGCAGGCATGCATTAGTCACCCTCACACCATCCATGACAGGTGGCATCATCTATCTCAGGAAGCCCACTCACTCAGATCAACTAAATCAAGCTTGGTCAAAAAAATTATTTGGTTGGTTTTTATTTTTTATTTCAAAAAGGACTGACTGTTTATTGAGGGCAATTTTAAACATGGTTAACGTTGCAGCCAAGTCTTTGCGATAACTTTCTGTTTGTGCAAAACAAGTGACTAATTGCCAGCATCTTTTGCCAATCAGGATCTTTCATTTAATGATAACTGTTTGCCAACAAGCTGTAAACAGATGCATTCATCTGAAACGAGGGGCTCATTACTCCTGAGTGTGCAAACGCAGCTCTGTCTGGCAATCTGTGTTAAACACCTGTCGCAAGCCGTCTCACCATACCCTCAGTTGACCTGCTTAATTGTGCAAAGTCGCATCAGGTATGCATGACAGGTGAATGCCTAGATTTGTGTAGCACTAGAAACTCTGTCCTCGAGGTCCACCGCACTGCAATGTTTTTCTTTTTTTTTAATTTATTTTTCTGTTTGCCGACACAACTGATTCAAATGATCAGTTCATTAACAAGCTCAGCTGAAGCCTGATAATGATCCTGATCATTTGAATGTGCCTTCGAAGATGGATATATAACACTTGAAATCTTTAACACATTCTAAAAACAGTCTTCACAAAAAACAAAAACGCATGAGACATTTGGCTGCAGTAAAATTTCCCTATAGGTCCGGTAGCTCGCTGGTTCTTGCTGTTTTACAACATGTCTATCAGGTCCGATCATTTTATTTTAAAGCCCCATTTCACTAGTTGTACAGTAACAGATGAAATTTGAAAATTAACTTTGAATTCAAACGGGCTCAGACCCATTGAGACATGACAAAAATAAAGCTATTTGTATTTATTCTTGAAAATGCCCAACTGAAAGTCATTCCAGGTCATAAAGCATCATCCACAAAATGAAAACATACTGAGATGTACAAAGTTGGACAAAAGATTGCCATTTTGAAAAAATTAAACAAAAATATAAAATAAATGGTGTTCACTAGATAGGGCTGGGCAATAAATAAAATTAATTTCATTAAGTCTTCATTTTAACAACCAATGGGTTGAAATTTAGCAATTTCATAAATTGTTTTACAATAGTTACTACCTACATAAAGGTTGCATTAAGGGAAATTATGCAATAAATAGCTGTTCATGTTAAAACATTTAAAATAAGTACAGATTATTCTCTAAACTAGTGAATCTCAATTATTTTTTGCAAAGCCCTCCCTGGAAAGAGAAAACATTTTGCCCTCCCCCCTTGCCGCAGAGACTGAAAAATAAGATTATCATATTAAAAATGGTATGACTAAAATGGTACTGTTTTTAACATTAACAAAAGAACAAAACAAAAACAATACAATGTAATTTATTTCATTACAAATGTTTATTGGGTCTATTAATGAGATTAGTTTAATATCCTAATCACCCAAGAATGAGGGAGGAAAAAAAAAATCAAAGATTTAATATTGTCCATATTGCCCAGCCCTATTAGCAAATATTTCCATCAATATTTCATCATAACGTCCAAGACTTACATATTCATCTACAATTCAGGATTGTTAAATAAAAAACAAAAACACTGAACAATAGGGTGTTTCCAAACTTTTGGTTAGTGTTTTTCCCAAAAAATACCACTGTGGACAAATTGTTAGCATTTATGTCTCTAAGTCTGAAATTTGTGGTATGACTCACGACTCCTGTCTTCCTCTGTGGGGTTTGCATGTTCTCTCTGGCCAGATTATTTGGAATAAATGAAAAAATAAATTAAGCCTCAGTCCAATTTTCAGCTGAGTAAATAAATTCCAGCAGTCCCATATTATGCAGTGCTGTCCTTCTCAGCAGGTTGTCTGTTAAGGAACTGCTGCCAAGTTTGACAAAATTAAAGTGGATCTTTTCCCATGAGGAGGCAGCTTAACTTTTTAAAGTTAGGATGCAGCCCAACTTTTTGAAATGAGTTATCTTAATTTTATCAGCTTCTGCTTTTGAGTTTCATACAGATGTAGGGTGCGTCTATTCGCATTTGGAAGTATTTGTCTCACAGGGCCGCATTACCAGCAGTTTGGCAGAAATTAGCCATAATCATATTAGCCGCTCTCCTCCTCATCTGCCGCTGGGCATGCATGTGCTACTTATCTCGATCCAAGGTTGCGCCAGCGCCGACAAAGAAAGATGGAGGATGAAAGGTCGACAACCAAATGTGAGGCTACAGAAGAGGTATTTTGAGGTATTTTGCAACTCGAATGCGATGACCTCGTTTCGGCTTGTCGCCGTGGCCGCTTGGTCATGACAGGAAGTAGGTGCCAGAGGTTAACGGCGAGACAGCGGGATTAATTCCATCAGTCTGCCATGCCTGGATAAGACAACCCTCACTCTCCCTAAGGATCATGTGATCAAGAGGAAGTTCTTACCCACAATGCATTGTGTCTTCCCAAATGTGTGTACGCCAAGTGAGTCTATCCAAATTCAGCCTCCCCCACAGAGGGACCTTGCTGTGTCGCCACCTGTCTGCACCCTCCACCCCACCCACAGTACGAATGTCAGGCCTGTCAGTCAACAGCACACTCCAGCATCACTTCAGGGAATCTTCTAGCAACAGACATTATGCATCAAAGTTAGAGGGCGTCATTGATTCTGCCATCGGAGTTGCGGTGCTGCGATGTCATAATATGTCATAATGTTGTCTCAAGGATTCTTTTAAATCCCAAGGCGAGGCCATATTTTCAGTATTTCCAACTCTAACCCTTATCCACCCAGAAACTGTTAAGTATCGATAGCGCAGTGAAAAAGTACTATCTGCCCCCTTCCTGAGTTCTGCACAGAGTGGTCCAAAATTTCTCAACACCGGTGTAAGAGACTCATCACCAATAATTGCAAACGTTTGATTTCAGTTATCGCTGCCAAAGGTCGCACCACTCGGTTCCGGGAGCAATTACTTTTTCACGATGGGTTGGGTTTGTATTTTTGCTAAATAGAATCATCACTTAGAAATTGCATTTTATATATCTTTGGGTTGTCTTGGTGTGATATTAATATTGGTTCAATGAAATTACTCTTGTCTAAGTAATATAAACGCAAAAAACCCACAAATACTCTTTCACATGTTACTGTACATGTGTACTTGGCGCAGGTGATGTTATACATAATATAATGTTATTCATAGTATGTATAGTATTACCGTAGCTTAACACGCAATAGCCAAAAACAAGTCAGCAGATATTCAAGTGTTTTCAATTCAGGCTCCAGTAGTCTGGAATGCCCTCCCTATGGAAATTACAGCTTCTACCTCAGAAGGACTTTTCAGAATCTGACTAAAGACTTATTGTTGCATTCCTTCATATATATTTGCCTGTGTGATTGCCATTTCTTTTTCTTTCTTGTACCCCAAACACCCACACCCACACCTCCCCGGGCTAGAAGGCAATTACTGGGCATTTTTTTACAAAGTTGCACTGACCAACCAAAGCAAGAGCTGAGGTGGGCCACTTCCTTGGAGCGCTGCTCTGGAGGACCTTGTTCTTTGAGGGCATCTTCCCACAAAGTTTCATCATCTGGACAAATAGAGCTTGAATGTTGTCAGACATTGATCAAACAGAACAGTATAAATGACATACCAACTGAAAAATCAAGAAACAAACTTGCCACAGCCAGTGACAAAAGTTAATCCAAGATCACATTTGAGAAAGGAGATAAATACACAAAAATGAAAAATACCTCATCTTAGCAGTGGCATAGCAATTCATACGACAGCAAAATGAAACCTATGGTTTTTGGGTTATGACCTGAGCTGTCTGGCAATGCAGCACTAATTTTGTCAAAGTTGCAACTCAAACTTGCTTATTTCTCAGCGGACTGAAAAGGTGCAAGTCACAGCATTTCACAAGCTTGGGAAACAACATCGACATTATTTGTCGCATCTGTCACCTTTACCCACACACATTTAATTTAGTCTCCCAGTTAAGACACTACTATTGCTGCCAAAAAATGTATCCGGGGAGACGTGGGCCCTGTGTGTTGGTGGATCAACTATGTGATTGTGGAGACAGCTGTTTACTGACCAGGCATTAAGCAGAGTCCAGTTTGGGGTATTATGACAGTCACACACATGCTTAAAAGGATCATTTCCACCCTATGTTTACTTTTGTCATCGTTGAAATCAACCTCCAAAATATGCTCTTGTTTTTTTTCATCTATGGACAGACTGTATATTGAGAAATGTATACCTAAAAAGTAACAGAAATGCTGCTGGTACTTAACAGTACCTATTGGTAAACACTCACTCACTATAGTAACTAACTCACTATAGTTTGCCTTAATGAAGTCTGTTTAGCTTTACGGTAACAAAGATTGCAGAACACCACCGACAGGCCAATAGACAGTAAGCAGTTCTTTGTGGAGTAATTTCTTCCTCCTTGTGGTCAAAGCATACATACCAGAAGCAGCAGCACAATCTCAATTGAATTGAAGCTAAAAAACTGTTCTTTCAATTCTTTCATTCAGTATAATTACAGTATTTTATTACGATAGTGTTTCCCTAGTAAACTAATCAAATCAACCTATCATGATATTAAAAAAAAAAACAGCATATCAGTAAAATAAGCTATTGTATTTTACTGTCTACATCAGTGGTTTTCAAAGTGGGCGGTACCGCCCCTCGGGGGGTGGTGTGAACTTTCAGGGGGGCGCTGACGAATAAACAGGCGAATGGGGGGCGTTGAAATAGTGAAGGGGGGCGATTGAGCAATTACATTGAAATGTGACGTTGGTGTTTGTAGAAAGACCGGAAAAATTGATTGTCTGTAATAAAAAGTCGACAAAAAACAAGCTTTATTGAAACAAGAAACGTTGTCTGCTCGAGCGCTCACGAGCAGCGCGCATATACCGTATATCACTAACTGTCGCGAGTTTATCGTCGATGCAGGCGACTGGGGAAACCACCACCATCCAGTCAGCCGCAGAGGAGCACACAATAGCGCGCCGGCAACGCTTAACCACAGACGTATGCGCACAGCGACCGGCTTAATGCATCAGCTATCAATTTTTATGATTCGAGGTGAACTGCGCATTGGTCTATTTAAAGAAACGAAATTAGCGAATAATATCTGAGGCGCCTGTCTTCTATTTATTTAAGCTTCTCTCCAGATGCAAGTCAGTTTTTATAGCTGCCAGAAAGCAACTATACGTGCGCGATTTTCTCATCATCACGACAGAAATCATTTTACACGGTAAGCTCAATGCTATCTAAAAACGAAATTTTTTGGCTCTAAAAACAGTTTGCATTTTTTTCAGGGATAACCATGGCAGCTTCAGGAACATCGAAAAAGAAGTGCAGGCAATACTCTGTAGAGTACTTGAAGTATGGATTTATACAATCACCGACCAATCCGCAACAACCCATGTGCTTGGTTTGTGAGAAAAACTTTTCAAATGAAGCAATGAAGCCGTCTAGGCTCCTCGAACATTTACAGAAGATTCATCCCAATAAATCCGGTAAAACATTGGCGTTCTTTCAAACTCTTCGAGATCAATTTCTGAAGCGAAAAACAATGAATATGTTTATTTCCTCATCGAAAAATTCAGATGACGGTCTGAAGGCTTCTTACAACATTTCTTTGCTGATAGCGAAAGCCGGCAAGTCCCACACTATCGGAGAAGACTTGATTCTGCCTGCAGTTAAAGAGGTTATTAAAACAGTTTTGCACAAATCTCCTGAACAAATCATAAAATCGATTCCTCTCAGTGACAACTCAGTTCAACGAAGAGTGGACAAAATGGCTGAAAACGTCGAAGAGACTCTCTGTAAGATGTTGATGACAACTGAGTTTAGTTTGCAATTGGACGAATCCACTCTTCCGGGAAATCAATCACTACTTCTTGCATATGTACGCTTCATCAAGGATGGATCTTTGTGTCACGAATTATTGTTTGCACGTCTCCTGGAAACAGATACCAAAGGAGAATCACTGTACCGAGCTGTGGAGGACTATTTCCAGGGAAAAAGCATTCCACTTATAAACATCATCTCATGTGCTACAGATGGCGCCCCGTCCATGGTTGGTCGCCACCGTGGATTTCTAAGTTATTTGAAGAAAGCTGTTCCGGAAGTCCTCACAGTTCACTGTGTGATCCATCGACAACACTTAGTGGCAAAGAATTTGAGTGAGAAGCTAAATAAATCCTTATCTATTGTGATTACTGCAGTCAACAAAATCAAAGCAAATGCTCTCAATTCTCGACTGTTCCATCAGCTGTGTATTGAAAATGACGAAGATTTTCAATGCCTGCTTCTCCATACAGAAGTTAGGTGGTTGTCAAAAGGTAACTGTTTAAAAAGGTTTTACACACTGTTTAACAGTGTTCTGGATTTTTTTCAAGAACCCAATCCTGAGCTTTACGACAAACTGAAATCGAGTAAGACAGATATTGCTTACCTCACTGAAATGTTTTACAAATTCAATGAAGTGAATTTGCAGCTGCAAGGTGATGAGACTTCGTTAATCAAAGCCAAGTCCGTCCTCTCAGCATTCCTCTCAAAATTACAGCTCTACAGCAGAAACCTTGGACGACGCGAATTCCGTCAGTTTCCTTGTTTGTCTAACTTGGAGAAGGAAACGGGAGTGAAGGACGATGACATTGCCGTGTACTGCGCTCATTTAGCAGAACTCTACAGAGATATGTCAGTCAGATTTAACGACATATTTTCTCTTGAAATCCCTGATTGGGTGATCGATCCGTTCACTGAACCCAGCACAGAAGTGCCAACCCATCTAGAAGAGGAACTTGTAAGTTTGCAAAATGATGAGGATCTGAAACCAAAGTTCAAAACCTCTTACCAAGCCTTTTGGATGCAAACAGCGATCCCAAAACGCTATCCAACCCTATGGAAAGCCATCAAGTTGTTTTTCATTGCTTTTCCGACTTCCTACCTGGTTGAAAGGGGGTTCAGCGCTGTGACAAGGCTCCTCACCAAACAAAGAAACAAACTTAACATCACAGAGCGCGGTGATCTGAGACTGCTCCTGACAAACCTTCATCCTGATGTTGACAGTCTGATTGCAATGCACCAAACCCACCCATCTCATTAGGCAGGACAGTTGTTAATGGTTACTCGTTCAGTTTTACAATTTATTTCAAGTTCAGTTCAAGGTGTTGTAATTGAAGAATAAATGATAACCTTTTTTGTTTATTAAAATTGTTTTTTTTAGTCTTCAAACTGTTTGTGATTGATGAATCAACCAATTCTTGAGACATTTAGCAATATAGTCGTTCTAGCGTTCGTTGGAAAGGGGTAAAGAGGGGGCGTTGGCATTTTGGCCCGGCGGTGAAGGGGGCGGTGGCCAAAAAAGTTTGAAAATCACTGGTCTACATGAATGTTGTTCCTTTGTATGTTTTATTCCTTGTTCTGTGTCCAGAACTGCAAACAATTAAACCCAACTTCTTTGACAAGTACAGCAAATGAATACTATGCACTATCATTCAAACACGCACCACAAACTGCATCTTGAAGGTGGTCGATCAAACATTTAATGTTGCTCCTGTTGCTGACAGAGGTCTCTCACACTGGCCCACTGAGACAAGCAGCACTTTATCGACTAGCGCCCAGAGTGGCCCAGCAGCTATTACAGCAGCCGTGAGTGACTTGCCCAGTCAATAGACTTTCTATTAGCACACTGCTCCCTCAGCCCCATGTCAGCACACACACACACACACACACACACACACACACACACACGCACACGCACACGCACACGCGCGCACACTTACAGCAATAAAGGCTTACAGGCTATAGGAAGGTCAGCAGTAGGCAAAAATCCCCCAGGATTCTGTGTCATGTTAGTAAAATAGAGGACTGCCATTGGATCAACCATAGAAAATAAAATGGTGATACACGCTACTAAATATATACAAGATATTACCCATCAATTGCTATTACACCAAGATTAAAGAAAGGAGGGCCCATTTTGCCCATTCCCAAAGTGACATTTATGGCACACAGTGGCTTTGTGCTTACTCTCCTAAGTCAACTTCAGGCTGAGCTGTAAGGTGTTCGTGTTTTTTCTCTCCAATAGAGGAAATAATTGCCCTGGCAAGGAGCCAAATCCATGTTTCACATACACACACAGTCTTTAGCTTTAATAATGGCACACTGCTTTAACAGACAAAGATTCATCTGACAGCACTGCAGGGAAAAAAAAAATCAAAGAAAGTATTGAGGACAACCTTATAGACCGACTATCTACATTTAGTTTACATAACCACGCAATAGTGGGTAAATCAACATGAAATCTACTATGTAAACTCATAATTAAAGCTCAGTTTTGACATGTCCTAGAGTTATCTTCCGCTCATCCTCAGTCTGGTTGCGGGGGCAGCAGCCTCAGCAGGGAAGCCCAGACTTCACTCTCCTCAGCCACTTCGTCCAGCTCCTCCGCGAGGATCCCCAAGAGTTCCCAGGCCAGCCGAGAGACATCGTCCCTCCATCATGTCCTGGGTCGTCGCCAGGGCCTCCTCCCAGTGGGATGCACCCGGAACACCTGATCAGGGGGTCCGGGAGAAATGCTAACTAGATGCCCGAACCACCTCAACCGGCTCCTCTCAACACGGAGGAGCAGCGGCTCGACACTGAGTCTCTCCCAGATGACTGAGCTTTTCACCCTATCTCTAAGGGAGTGCCCAGACACCCTGCCGGGGAAACACATTTCCAGGATCTCGTTCTTTTGGTCACAACCCACAACTCGTAACCATAGGTGAGGGCAGGAACGTAGATCGACCGGTAAATACAGAGCTTTGCCTTTTTGGCTCAGCTGTTTCTTCACCACGACAGACTGGGGCAGAGTCCATTGACGCCGCACCGATCTGCCTGTCAATCTTCCGTTCCATCCTTGCCTCATTCGTGAACAAGACCCCAAGATACTTGAACTCCTCCATTTGGGGCAGCACCTCGTTCCTGGCCCGAGAGTGCTGTCAGGAGAGACCAATCCACTCTTTTCTAACTGAGGACCATACTCTCAAATTTGGAGGTGTTGATCTTCAATGTCAGTCAGTTACCTTGGTTCAGTTCACTACTTGTGATTCAAAGCCATGACACAAGCTGATTTACAGGGGATCTCTTTGTTTGTGCCTCCTTTCTGTGTCATGATTTCATGAACCAAAATGCATATTGTACACAATCCTGCTAAGCGGGATCATTAAGATGACCAGAAGTTAAAAGTGACATTGAAAATTGTGTTGAGATTATTTGCGTTATTTTGCAAGTGACTCATTTAAACTAACCAATCATTTGATTCAAAGCACTTACTTGTCACTAAAGTGCATCTGACGTCAAAAGTCACGTGACCAAACCACGCATTGGTGCGGTCTTTGAATGCAATTGCTTTATGAGTCAGAGCTTTGCGGGTCAGCAGTCCACTACTTAAGACGGAAGTGAGCAAGGGTGGGGTTGAAGGCGGTAATGAGCAATGAGGGGGTTGACGGGAGTTGGGGGGTTGGAGGGTGACAACAAACCAACAATTACAATTGAAAAAAATGGTGGACCAACGATAGATCGGTAGAGGGGCGAGGCACTGAAAAAAATATAAGTTGCCCACCTCTGATTCTGAGACCTCTGGAACCACATTACAATGCATAACATACACTAAAAGTATTCAAATAATAAGTATTAGGCAGTCACTATTGAACCTTTTTAAAAGAGATTATCCTATCCAGTATATCATTGAATAATCTAGTATTTGACCTCTCCAAGAACCCTCCAAATAATAACATATTATTTTAAATAACTTAATGAGGTTGAACATAGAATAGAATAGAACATGAGTTGAAGCAGGTGGATGTAAATATAATGTAATAATAAAATATTCTGTGTTTATAATCCTGTAAACATAAATTAAAATTTGTCTGTGCACGGTTAGCAATTGCGATTAGCAATATTATGCTAGCTATTACCATTTAGGGTCAACAAACACTAACTACAATTTAGTTCACACTTGCATTCTTCTGCTACAATTTCTTCTCCTTGAGGGCATACTGGGCACATTTCATGCTTGACTCCCCATTGTAAGTTGAACACCTAAAGCTGAGCACTATAGATTGTTTGCTGTGGGGTATGTTTTTGAATAATACAGCCTTAGTCCTCTTTGGGACATTTACAACTTTCTTTCCTTTCGTTTTGGAAACTTCATCTGCTAATATTTTCTTTTACAATAGCCTGCAAACTAAATCCATCCATCCATTTTCTAGAGATATTTATCCTCAAGAAGGTTGGAGGCGTGCTGGTCAACGGACCCGACTTGGTTGACTTTTTCTGAGCCCAAGTAGGTTTACAGCAGTTTAATTAATGAAATACAAATCTGAATGTGTTCTCCATATTTTGAATTACCTGC
This sequence comes from Hippichthys cyanospilos, assembly GCF_059441005.1. Lineage (NCBI taxonomy): Eukaryota > Metazoa > Chordata > Actinopteri > Syngnathiformes > Syngnathidae > Hippichthys > Hippichthys cyanospilos. The sequence continues at coordinate 20,072,351 of NC_142376.1, forward strand.
AGTCTTATCCTTGTTTTTTGTTTTTTTTTTTCAAAGCTGTGGCATCACAAAAGCCATGTGAATAGGGATTTCATGGCCGTTTCTGCAATTGGTTTCTGCTCTTGATCGGCGTCACAGACGCACTAAGATGCTAGTCTGCTATTGGTCAGCGTCACAGTTTCCAAAATGGTGGAACGTTAAAGCTTTGTTCGCCTGTGAGTGCATACAAAAACCTATTTACAGTGCATTTTAGTGCTTAATTCAAACTTGAATTGGTCAGCCATGAGTCCCAAGATTGCTAGTGATGTTAAATCGATAAGTAAGAAGATGATTTATTTGGAAACAAATCTTGAGATTATCAAGACATACAAAGAAGTCTAACAGCTGACTTTGCGCGAGTATCACTTCTGAATTCCACATACTGGATTGTGTCTCTGCTGTGTAGCACCTAACAAGCAAGAGTGTCACAGCTGCGACCCCCCCCCCACCCCCCACCCCTATGAATCTATGAATTCCAAATTCATAGGTCTTGAAGTGGTTTAGGCTGGTGCACTTTTCCTCTTGAGTGTGTTTTTAATAGAATTGAAAAATTACCATAATTTCATAAAAATAATGTAAAGCTCAGCTGCCAGAGAAAGATAATGAATAGCTGTTACCTACTTACAACTTTACATGCATGGATAATTACATTTTTTACTATCCAGGTTTACTTTTTGCCTACTTCCTTTTTATAGGATGCTTGTGGGATTGGTAGCGGCCTCGAGTGTAAGACAGTAACTCAATATTAAGTAGCATTAGTTTTTATGTGTGTGGTTCTTATTACTGCAGTACCAACAAGCCTCTCAGATGGGAAAGGAGAGTGACTTGGGCTTTACAAAGAGAAAGACAAGTGACAACTTTCTCCTTAAGGTATCTCTTAGTTCACATAGTATTACAATGACAGAGGCCCATCAAACACGCTGCTGACAGCGCACCAAACTGGCTAAAGAGCTCATTTAAACTAAAATTTGTATTTGTAGACACTCAATCCCAAGGAATCTGCCTAATTTGAGCAAAAAGCAGGATGTCGTTGTTTATTTATGGACACGCTTTCCGCTTTCTCCCTGGCTCACTGGAGGACATTTTCTCCCGTAGGCAACACAAAAGCAGCAACCTTGTGACGGCTTAATCATGCATATGGAAAAGTGACGGGTTCAAATGGGAGGGACACGTCTGGAACGTGACAGACTGTCAGCCGCTCACACACTTGTCTTGTTGCTCTTCTTTCAAGGGTGCCATCTTTTCATCTCAACAGGCAGGGAATTGGGATTTTGGGGAGGGAAGATTGCACTGATTTGCCATGCCCTAAAATGATTTCAGGCGGGGAACTAAAATAAAAAAAATAAATAAATAAACTTGGAGAAATGATGATTGGGGATTTTTTTTAGGCCCTCATGAAAGCGATGTTTTGGATTCTCTTGCATTTCACTGCACTCTCACTTCCTGCATGTATACTTTTTATATTTCTTATGGAGTCATCATTTTAAGTGCAACGTCAGCCCAAAGACATAAAGCAGGGTTGGATAGTTAGAGAATTCAATTATATTTGAAGGGTGTGCTGTAAAGATGAAAGTATCGAGACACCAGGCCGTAACAGGAAGCAGCAAAGAATTGTCCAAAGGGGAGAGAGTCTCATCAGCATGAAGCAGGAGCATGGTGGCCTTTGGGAAGTTAGGCAAAACGAATTTCAGTAACGACAGACACGGGGGAAGCACAACGAGAATCTACAACTGTAACTACCCAAAATTAAAACTACAACAAAACCGACAGAACGTGACAGTTTGCACGTTTGATAGACATGCGTGCAATAGAGGTGGGAAAGTGCGAGAGGCGCGCTGAAAAAAAAAATGAAGATTTGACCACTCGCGGTTCTGTCATTTTATACTGTTTTAGCATGACATTCACAGTGAATGGGACCCATGTACAGTCGCCTTCTGAGACCCAAGAAGCCCTTTCTAAGGCTTATGCAATTACGTGTTATCCAAATGAACTTTCCACAAATGGAGTTTGTTTTTTGTTTTACTGAAGTTTAGAAACTTTTTTTTTTTTTTCCAAGCGACTGAGTAGATAATCCTCGCACATGCCTAGTTTGACTTCCCAAGGGATATGTGCCATTGCAGAAGTCATCGCAGCGGACCGGAGACCGCACGCAGTGGGCGCGGATGTGCGGAGTCGTTGCGGATGTGGCGCAGGGCAGAGAATCATGCAGTGGAATCGCCAAGTTAGGGCTGGTTGACTCAACCTCACCTGCACCACTGAAGCCATTCAGGTTCTTCAGTTCAAAATTTCAACTTGAATGTGATGAAGCATTCATGAACAACTAACTTTTGTGTGTCATAAAACAAGAAGGCACATTCAGATACGGCCATTCTCATTGTTTTTCATTTGAATGTTTGATTGGCCTGCAAGTGTTTGATAATGCAAACTAAAAATGTCATGTTTCTATTGTGGTTTTGGGCTGGGTTTTCCGTTTTGGGGGGATTTAGGTTTTTTCAAGTTGTGAGTTCTTTTAGTTCTTGTCTAGCACTCTTGGTTTCCCTCGTGTCGCTCCTCGTTAGTATGATTTGTTTCCACCTGTGTACTCGCCCTCCTTGTGCCACCCAATCAACTCCCTCTGACTTTTGTTTCTCCCCAGCTGTTTCCCGTTTACTTGTCTAGTTCCTAGTCTATTTAAGCCTGAGTTTGCTTTCAGTTCGTGTCGGGTCATTGTCCTTCTAAGATTGTCGTTTTGCTCCTCATCAGAATTACCTAGTACCAAGTTACCCCGCGGTGCTTAGTTAGTCTTTGCCTCTGTTTGCCTTAGTCTCATGTTTCCCTCTTCGAGCCTGCCCCCGTCTGCTGTTTTGTTGTTCATGTCCTTCCGATTGCCACCCTTCTGTTGCTACTTTGATTTTGGTCCTACCTTTCATTAAATAAGAATTTTGTAGTTCAACTTGCTTCCCGATTACCTGCCTTTGGGTCCACCACTACACACCATCATGCCGAACCATGACAAAAAACATCATCACCTTCGTTTATATGTCGACCATACAGTCAGCTGTCCAACTGGACTAAAAACTGTTTCACTTCATGTAAATAATAAATTTGTAAAAAAAATGATTAAAATCTTTTCGTAGAACTGTACCAGTAAATACTTTGAAACACCTTTAAATTCAAACGCTCTAAAAATGAGGTCAAACCTTTTAATCTAGTAACTCTTAATAACACACAGCTGTAGACTAATATATATATATATATGAATGAACTGGCTGTGGCTGGTTAGACCACTGGAGTGGCTGCAACATGGTCTCTTGTGTTATTTGTATTTTTTACCTGGTTCTCTTTATGGTCATTTTGGTGTATGATTTTTTGATTGCCGTCCTTGAGCTGGTTGTAGAAAAGGCAACAGCAGCTGACATGATGAGCTGTGACGTTATCCCAGTTTTCAATTTCGAGGTCCAGGGCCCTTTTGTCGTGCATACCGACATCACATCTTTATATTATAGTTGCGGGCAGCCTCGAGGTCTTTTGCCCGAGGCAAGTTCATCGTAGAAAAATGTCTTTTGGGATATGACCATCCTCCATACAACGCACATAGTGGATCCAACACAGTCTGCTCTGTCAGCAGCATGTATACATGTATAGTGGGGAGGCCAGGATGCTCTGGGACGACTGTGATAGGCACCTACCAAATATGTAACGAAGTCGCCACAGGTGAAAACTGTTCAGCCTTTGTTCTTGTCTACAATCACTCCTATACAAGAGCGTGCTGACACATGCATTGTACACTGCAGCCTTGGTTGTGTTGGTTAGTTTAGGATTCTTCCAAACACCGGTGGCCAGTCAGCACATTGGTCTTCCCCAGGCTGATAGTTAGCCCAAACTCCCAGCAGTCTTCGGGGAAGCTTTCCATCAGGCACTATAGGTCCTGTTAAGATTGTGAGATGATAGCTGTATCATCTCTTATCTCATCTCTCTTGTCTCTTATGGTGATTTTGCTGATCTTGGTTTTTGCTCTGAGTCTTGCAATGTTGTACAGGTTGGCATCTGATCTTGTGTGCATGTACACTCCTCCAATCGATGTCCCAAATGCATGTTTCAGGAGGAGGAGGAGGAAAAAGATGCCAAAATGTGTTGGAGCAAGGACGCAGCCTTGTTTCATGCCACTTTTGATGCCACTGGGGGGGTGCATGTTGCCCTCATATTAGATGGATGCCTTCATGTTTTGGTGGAAGGATTGGAGCAGGCAATGCATTTTCAGGGGTCATCTGGTCTCGAAGAGGTTGTTGTTCTAAGAAGGCGATATTGAGAGGTTTCTGTTCCTTGCATTTTTCCTAGAGTTGGCGGGTGAAGAAAATCGTGTCTACCGTAGAGCATTTTGCAAAAAACTCACACTGAGACTCAAAGTACACAAATTCAGCCAATTGTTGGAGACTGAGAAGCACAGCTCTGGCATACTCTTTGCTCACAATGTTTAGGAGGGAGATGTCTCTGTAGTGGTTGCAAATACTCTTGTCCCCTTTGTTCATATAGAGAGTGATAAGGATTTTAGCATCTTTTTTTTTGTCAAGGTCTGGAAGTATAACATGCCAGGGGCTTTCTTGCAGGTCAGGCTGTCAGTATCCTCAATGAGTTCTTCCAGTGTTGGTTCAGCATCTAGGATCTCCATTCATTGAAGAAATCCAATGGCATCAAGTGCAAAGGTAGGTACATCATTCTCTCCGGAGTAAAGGTCTGAGTAGTGCGAGTAGTCAGTGATCACTTGCTCACAGATGGATTTGATGGCTGCTGTTTTGCTCTAGATTAGTCCAAAAGCTTTCATGATACTCCCATACATGCAGCCAATCTTGCCTGTTGCTGCTTTGGTCTGTATGTTATGACTGAGCTCCTGCCAATGTGTGTGTGTGTGTGTGTGTGTGTGTGTGTGTGTGTGTGTGTGCGTGCGTGTGTGTGTATGTGCGTGGATATAAATGATATAAATATTACACAATTTATTATATAATTATAGAAATGTTTAACTTCTACACACCATTACACCCCACATTGACTTTTCTTGTTACAATCATCTGATCTACTATTACATCATAAGGTAATATATTCCACCGTATTATTGTCTGTGCCAGTGTGTCCATCAGACAGTCCTATACCTGTGGGTGCCAATTGACTAATATGTGTATTCGAAGTTGAGAATGAAAGAACTTCTTGGTATTATGGTGTTTTGAAGTCACGGCAGGCTGGTCCCCTGAGGAGGTTGACCAGATCACAATGACCAACTAATCTTATCACAAGTCAAAAGTGAAGAGGCAACCAATCTTTGGCCTTGTCTACATGTAACCGGCTTATTTAAACCTGCATAGTCTCCCCATTGTTGTTGTTGTTTTATTTAAAGACATTCCATCAATACAATTACAGCACAGAATGGTTTCACTCACAAGCATGCCAAGTCGCTAGATAGCAGTAGTGTCATCAAAAAAAGCCCGGCCACGTAGAGCAAATAGTGCAAAATGGAGACATTTACTTCAGGTTTGCAAGAACCCTGATTACGTGTAGACAAGCCCTTTATTACACTATACATGTTCAGAGAAAGTTAATAAAAGATTCATTATCATGTATAAAAATACATACGTCTCAAATATATATATATATATATATATATATATATATATATATATATAAACACACAAGAAGTTAAAAACTGGATGAGTGGACTAAAAAAAAGATCTCTTTTTATAAGCCTTTTTTCAATTACCTTTTGCAATGTGTATTTTTTATGAACCTGCACACTCATTGCGTATATGTCATTTAAAAAAATAAATAAATACATATTAATATTAATAATTAATCATATTATTTTTATTATTTTCATTATGTAGCACTTGCACATTGCTTGAATTCTGTGCATGGTTTTAGTATACACTCAGCCATGGTGTGAGTGCGTATGGTTGTCTGTCTCTTCATGATTAATTGGCGACCAGGGTATAGTCTGTGTGTTACGCCACAACAGCTGAGATAGAGTCCAGTTCATCATGACCCTGAACATGTTTATTAATTTGCCCAGGCAGCACTGTGGCTCACGCACATAGTTGATAAAAAAAAAACATATTTAAGTTATATTATATAAACACATGTTGAAGAGAGAGATAGATAGATAGATAGATAGATAGATAGATAGATAGATAGATAGATAGATTAGGGATGGGAATCTGAATTTGACAGTATGATTCTACTTTCAGTCGCCATTTCCCCACTGAGAACTTTCCTCTGTAGCTTCACATAGGTGAAGTACTATTGAGTTTTGATAAGATGCCGTCTTGGTCTAGAAATGTGAGTATTCCATTTCAAGTTGGAAATGTCACCTGAAAGCCGTAATGTAGGTGTAACTTTTTGAAAATAATGCATGTTTAATGTCAGAGTGGAGACTCACTTTCTCAGAATCAGACATACATACATTTGTATTCTTCATTTCACTGGTAAATCCGTTTCCAAAATGCAAATGAAGACGGCCATCAGGGGTGACGGCAAACTTCAGCATTAATGTGTTTATAATTGTCTCTTTATTCATGAATTAAAAGAGTCACCATTCATGACTGGACATTTTGTTTGTTTTGTGGTCTCACATTAGGGTATACAGCTGACGTGCGACTCTTTCCAACTGAGATCCTTATCATGAATGGACAAAGACTGCATTGTGTTTGATTTACTTTATCTTTATCTTTGTGGAGGCAAATAAGGCAAACAAACTTTCACATTTAAGATTAGTAAAGGCTAAAATCTGCGCATTCAACAGCTGCGACTGTTCTGTCTCGGGGGGTCAGTGCATAGTGCAAATCCCACCTTAGCTCCTCTCATTTTATTCACTAGCTTTGGCAGTCGGCTATGTAAAGATGAGTGTAATTGTTGTGGGTGTGAGGGTAAACCCTTTTTGCTTTACGAGCCAATTTCCCAAATCCCTGAAATGGCTTGGCAAAAGGAGCAGAGTATTCATCTTCTGCGGATGTGTGCAAGCCCATGAGAGAAGCAGAAGAATAGAAAGAGGGATCACTTACACTTCTTGGGAAGACTCGTTTAACGAAAGAGAAAGTGGAACAACCGCAGGATGAAGCATGAAGGTGAGAAAAAGTAAGGAACATGCATGGGAAAAGGGCCAGCAAGCCTTCACTGGTGCACTGGTGTTGATGTGCACCAGACTGGGTAAGCCTCCCTTTATTTGCTGTAAGGATTACGAGGACAGCTCCGACACATGCACATTCTCTGTCTTAATGCGGTGCAACGTTCGCTCACAACTGGCGGGTGGCTATCCGGGAAGGAGAGATGGAAAAAAAAAACGGCAGAGACCACAGCAAAAATGATGAGCACATGCAACGGCTCATGCTGAAGGCTATGCGGCAGGATCAGAGGCAGCGACAAAGACGCATTTTAATACGGCGGATGTGACACTTTGAAGGCCGGCACATGCTGATGACGCTTCAAGAAGGCTAGCGTGCGATTAGCGGTGGGATCATGCAGAAACATCATTTCTTTTGACAGGCTGCTTTGTTCCTGTCTGACAGTGCTGCTTGCACATGGAAATATTAGCTAACATTCATGCCTGAGCAAGCCCAGTTTGCACATTGAGATTTGTTTTGTTTTTTTTAAACCTTTTAACCATTTTTTAAAATGTGACAGACACATCAGAAAAAAAAATGCTGCTGTTAGTGTGTAGTGCCGTATCTTGTAGTATAAGTGTAACTTCATCAGTTAAGTGACAAAAAAAGGTAAGTGGCCCTCACTCATTTCATGGATCAATCACTCCTGAGGCATCTCATTACACTGACAGTCAAGGCAGCAAAATAGTCATTTGTGTATTGATTTTTGGTTCTTTACTTCACTTTAACAGCTGAACAGCATCACCCTGGTGTACACCGTACGCCCGCTTTGCAAACACACTCATGACCTACATGTGAAACACACTCACAGAGAGCAGCAAGTCTTTCAATTAAGATTCCAAAGAGCCTCTGTTCCATCTCCTACTGGGGCTAATTTTTGCTGATTATCAACTTTTTTTTTCTTTTTTGATGATAAGTACAGAAGCTTTAAGAAAGGGTTGTTTCGGCTAAGCTAATGGAAATTATAAAGACGTTTTTGAAAACTTCCTTGCATATTGGACACTCCGAATTGCCTTTAGGTATGATTGGGAGTGAATAGATGTTTGTCCCTGTGTGCCCTGCGATTGGCTGGCAACCAGTCCCCCACCCACTGTCTAATGACGGCTGGGATGGGCACCAGAAAGCCCAGGTAGGATAAGTGGCTATGGAAAATGGATGAATGTTCCATGGAATTGGAGTCAAACATGGAGTGCTGTTAAGGTCATTTATTATAGATGTTTTTACAAATATAAGCCTACACAGTGGGCATCACAGTGAATTCAAATTAATGCCATGCCATCAGTATTTAACTTCTCCACCATCTCCGGATTGGGGTATGGGTCCTGAGTGTTGTTTGTGCTTATGTACCAAACAGCGGTTCAGAGTACTCACCCTTTTTGGGGTCCTTGGAGACTGTCCTGGAGAGCACTCCCATCGAGACTCCCTCGTTCTGCCGGGGGGGACTTTGATGCTCTTGTGAGCAATGACAGTGAGACCTTAAGTGGTGTGATTGGGAGGAGAAGCCGCCACCAATCTGAACCCGAGTAGTGTTCTTTTACTGGATTTCTTTACTCACCATTGATTGTCCATAATGAGCGCCATGTTCATTACGGACAATCCATAATTTGAAATCATCATTTGACTCCAGGACACTCTAGGCCACAGTTTGATGCTCCATTTTGTGGACATGTCATTATAATTGCAACCACATGTTTTGGAGATTCTGGTGAAAAAATGGGCGGCGCTGTCAACCCGGTGATGTTTTGGCTCTGATAGCGAGGCAGACCCAAACGTATTGTGAGGGTCTGCTGGGAACATCCAGTAGAGTCCGCTGTCAGAGGGAGTTTCAACTCCCACCTACAACAGAATGTCTCCCACTTCCCAGGCGAACCAGGGCACATTGACCATGTTCTGCGCCTCCACTGTTAAATCGGCTTATCAGTGTATCAGCTGTAACGTGGTCGATGCCTGTTGGTGCCTGCTGTGCCAGCAATCTACAAGCCTATGGCCTTATATTTGTGCCACAACTGCGAGCGCGCAAAAAAAAAAAAAAAAAAATGAGCGAAGAATATCGAACTGAGCGAGCGAAAACAGATTTTGAGCGCAGGAAAAAAAACGACTGAAAAGAAGTTGCTCGCTCAAAATTCCTTTTTGCTGTCTCGCGATAGCCCTCTCTCGCTCAACATCTCGCTCTCGCTCAACATCTAGCTCTCGCTCGCGATACTTCTCCCTCCCTCGCTTGACATCACGTTCGCTCAAAATTGAGTTCTTGCTCGCTCGAGTGCGCTCACTTCTGCTCACACGTTCAATCAGAGCTTGTAAAAGCACATCGATTGACAGCTTGGTATCCAATGAGATTGCTTGTTGTGTTCACCCGGAAGGAGCAAACGAGAGTGCGTCACATCGACGTGGGCGGGATTATATTATTAAAGTACAAAAACTAACAAGGTAGTTCCGTCAAATGATGCAATACAGCAATAATAATAATAATAATAAAAGAAATGCCCATACATTGTTTCCAAAGAAGTCTAGCTTCTCCTGCCCAAGTCCGTGTTGATGCACTTTCGTTTACAAAAACCCTACCTCTGACTTTATTGGCTACACAATTCATGGCTGTCCAATGAAACCACATGGTGTGGTGTTTTGAAAAAAAAAAAAAAACAGAAATAATGGTACTTTTAGAAGTATTTCTTCATCGTATATGAATGACATTCTGTTGCAATTATGGGGGTGGGGGGCGGAAACAAGACAAGTACGAGGCAATGTACGCACGTGCGTAGACGCAAAAGCTGAAACTATGTTTTAACAACAAAATGATTTGAAGTTTCAATGTGTTATCCTTTTTCACAGCTGAATATTAATTTGTCAAAAAGCCTTAAATGTCATCAACACGATCACTAACAGCTGCTCCTATTTAACTCCCAGACGTCCTTGCCTTCCCGCTCATCATTTGAGCAAAGATTCCTGTTACTATTCCACAGGTAGTCATCTTGGGACCCGTTCTATTTGTTTAAAATGGAAGTCTCCACAAATGCTTTGCTGAAGCCTTGTTTACCCATGTGACAACTATGGCGAGATCAGAGTGTGGCTGGGTTGCTCTTCGCTGTACTTCCACCCCACATCCATATTTACGCGTGTGCCAGGTCACTGCTCTCGCATTTTTGTCTTGAACGGACAAATCAAGCTGTCTTTTCCTTTTCATGATAGGTCAAAGTCAGCTGGAAAGTTCATCCACGCAGCCTCATTGTTGACAACAAAGAGGCAATAAGGCAGTGCCTGAGGAAAGTGCAAACACATTGAATCGGACTCATACTAATTAGATCAAAGTTAGACAGTAAGAAATTCAAAAAAGGCATTATCTAGTCACCTAATACAGATATATATCACATGTGATTTGTGTTTTATATTTTTTTTTTTATATTTGTGTTTTAACACAAAACCATTTTTGAACAAATGTCATCAGGGAGACAAGTCTGTCTGAACGACAACATGAGTGTATGTTCCCTAGTGAATGTGATTGCAGTCTATTGCAGTCTTCTGCCTAGGAAACACACTTTCTGTAGTGTATGATCAGGTTATTCTGTCTTAAATGTGTTTGCTAAGTGGGGATGATTGAAGTAAAGAAAAATTTAGCTTTTACTTTTTGTTTAAGGCCAAGCTGGCATGGTTGATTTTTTTTTTTTTTTTTTTTGTAGAATGACCAGGTTTAACTTTTTCCTTTTTATTTATTTTTTTTTCTTTATTTTTTTTTTTTTTTGGGGGGGGCAAAGCTGATGAAGTGATGGAGGGTGGGTGATAGAGTGAAGGATGGCTGACAGACTGATGATTAAAATTTTTGTCTTGAAAAAATTGGTGGACCGATGATGACGAAAAGAGAGACCAGGGCAAAAAATGTAAAATGCCAACCTCTGGTCGTTTGGCAAGGGTGTGTTGCTCTCGCAATGAGATGCTAATCTAGTAAATCCAACTGAGTGTCCTCTCTTGAAATGGATCACGATAGCTTCTTGTCCTACTTCCATCAATCACATGCCCAAGAAGAGAACACACATGCACGAAGACATGAGAAATCTGACAGTGAAGAAAAAAAACGGTTCGATGATGGATAGCTCAGCTCCTCATGTCACATCTGCCAGTTATAACGGGTTATCCACGCTGTCTATGTTCACCTTATATTCAAGGTTACTGTCACTGCAGCATAATAACAACATTCAGGAAGTCAGATTTTCTATTGAGAGCTTTAAAACAAAACTGTGCTTTAATCTTGACTGTCACTTGCTTTGAAGTTACCTTTTATTGGTAAAGCATTTATCTAGGTAAATCTGTGAATGTGTGTGTGTATATGTGTGTGTGTATATATATATATATATATATATATATATTTTATTTATTTATTTTTTATTTTTTTGTCTAATTATACAGTGAACCCCCGCCATATGAAAATAATCTGTTCTGGAGTTGAGATCGTAAAGCGAAATCGTCGTATGGCGGACAATAGATACCTAATGCGTATAAAACCCCTGCTAAAAACATAAAAATTGTATAGCATGTATTACTTACACATATATACAGTGGGCGAAATAAGTATTGAACATGTCACACGGTTCCTTGAGTAAATATATTTCTAAAGGTGCTATTGATATGATATTGTCACTAGATGTAGGCAGAAATTGGTGCAGTTGACATAAGCAAAAATGTCAAAACACAAATGACCATAAATTAAATTATGTGCAAAAATACGAAGTACATCAGGAAAAAAGTATTGAACACCTGAAAGAAAAGACATTCTATATCAAGCATGGGGTGTTAAAAGCCCTGCTAAAATCAACCAAGAAATGGAAAATAACAAGTGCAAATTTATCCCAGTTGGTTTAATGCCAATTGAAGGCTTATAAGAGGCAGTCACATTATCAAGGTCTCACAAAAGAAACACCCCATGATTGGTAAGAGCAAGGATCTTTCACAAGACATGTGCAATACTATTGTTGCTAAACATAATGGGGGAATGGGGTATAGAAGATTTTCTAAACTCCTAAATATCCTTCTGTACTGTTGGAGCCATTATCAAAAAATGGAAATATAGTCATTTCACCATAAACCAGCCACGATCAGGAAATCTTCACAAGATTGCTGACAGAGTGACACGACTTGTAAAAAGAGTTGTTCAAGAGCCAACAATCACTTGAGGTGAGCTAAAACAAAAAAAAAATGTAGGTACATTGTTTCTAAAATAACTAGTAATAATATGCTCAACCACAATGGCCTATATGCACACTCACATCATTGCTCAACAAAATGCACGTTAAAACTTGTTTAAAGTTTGCTGTTGAGAATTTGGACAAGCCAGGAAAGTACTGGGAGAATATGATCTGGTAAGATGAGTCAGAAATCGAGCTTTGGACACAATCATACTTGCCATGTGTGGAGGAAAAACGGCACAGTCCATCACCATCAAAACACCATACCTACTCTAAAGTTTAGGGGTGGAAACATCATGGTGTGGGGCTGTTTTTCAGCAAAGGGTACTGGCAAACTCTGTATAAATAAAGGTTTGAAATGAAGGTTTAAGATGAATGGACAAATGTACAGGGATATTATTGATCAGAATCTGCTGCAATCTGTCAAAATGATGAAGATGAAACAAGGGTGGACATTTCACCAAGATAATGATCCCAAACAGACAGCCAAGGAAACATTCATTTGTTTTCAAAGAAAGAAAATAAAGCTAATGGAATGGCTCAGCCAGTCACTTGACTTGAATTCTACTGAAAATGTAAGGAAAATAAAAATCAGAGTTCATCAGAGAGGTCCCAGGAACCTTCAGGACCTAACTTTTTTTTTTTTTTTTGTAGAAGAATGGGCCAAAATCCCACCGGAGCATTGTATGACACTCTTTTCTCAATACAGGAGGTATCTTGAAGCTGAAATTACAAGCAAAGGCTTTTGTACAACGTACTAAATAAATTTCAGCAAATGCGTCCAATACATTGTTCCTGTTATTTCATATTATTGCACAGAATTTAATGTATGGCCATTTGTTTTTCATTTCGTTGCAAAAGTCAATTGCACAAGTTGTTACCTACAACTTGTAAAAAAAAATCAAGTTAATAGCACCTTTAGAAATACATTTTCTCAGGAAACGGGTGACGTGTTCAATACTTATTTCACCCACTGTAATATCATGTATAAAATTAAACATAAATAAAATCATAAATAAAAAATATATAAAGGAAAAATGACATTTTATTTAACTCAGTGATATCGAATTGAGCGACATACGGCCATAATCCCTAGCGAGGGTAGCCTAGCCTACCCTAGACTAGCCTAGCCTTCTTCGTATTTCTTGATTATCTACAGTTTCCTTTCCATACTAATCATCTTCTTACTTCTCTCTTTAACATCACTCGTAATCTTAGGACCCATGTCTAACTAACTAATATTTGAATTAAGCACTAAAATGCACATTAAATGTGTTATTGTAAAATAGGTGGATTGTAAGCACTTACACAAGACCAAGTCTTTAGCATATCAGCATCTTAGTGACACCGTGATGTCGCTCAATAGCAAACCAGCATCTTAGTGATGCCATGACGCTGACCAATAGCAGACCAGCATCTTAGTGATGCCATGACGCTGACCAATAGCAGACCAGCATCTTAGTGATGCCAACCAATAGTAGACCAGCATTTTAGTGACGTATGCAGTGACGCATGTAGCGACGTATGAGCATAGTGCAACTCGCAGAGTCATATTCACACACACTGAAAGCCAAGTTTGAATTTTGTAAGTGTTGTTCATGCCATAAAGTGGAAAAAAATGCCGTAAAGAGGGCAAGGAAAAACTCTGTATTCCACTTATTATGCCACTAAGGGCCTTAGTCAGGGATGTACCAATAATCCGAAAGTCACTCTGTTAGAGCTTAGATGCTCGTCTAGGATTTGTCAAAAGGTACATGTATGACTCAATGAGGAACAAAAGTCTCTGGTCGGATGAGAAAACGATTGAACTCCTTGTTGTGAAAGCCAGGCGCCATGTTCGAAGGGAACCAGATGACACTCATCACTGGGTCAATACCATCCCTACAGTGAAGCATGATTGTGGCACCATCATGCTTTGGGGATATTTTTCAGCAGCAGGAATAGACAGACTAGTCAGGATCGAAGAACAAAATAATGCAGCAATATACTGTGGCCCAGCCAGAGCCCAGACTTGAATCTGTTGGAGAGACCTGAAAAAGGCTGTGCAGAGACGTCTCTTTCAACCTGACGGAGCTTGAGAATTACTGCAATGTAAAATGGGCAAAATATAAGCTTGGGGCATCATATTCAAAAAGACTTGAGGCTTTAATTGCTACCAATGGTGGATCAGCAAAGTATCAAGCAGACTGTGAATACTTTAATGTGGTTTCTTAGTTTTTTTTTTAATTGTTATCAATTTAAAAAAAAAACATGTAAAAAATGAACCAACTTTTCACATTATCATAGTATTGTGTGTAGAATTTGGAGGTGAGAGATTAATTTAATATAGCTTGTAATTAGGATGTAACATAAAATGTGGAGAAAAAGAAGCACTTTGAATATACATTACAAGATGCACTGTAGATGTTTAGCATTTTGTTGCACAACAATAATTAGGATCACAGTATTGATGACAGTTTGCATGATTGGTGGTGGAATTGATTTGCTGATGAGTAAGGATGAGCAAGTCAAATGGAATTCTTAACTTGGAACACATCTACTTTGCCTTCTACAGAAAACCAACATGACGACCAATAAGCAAATCCTCTGGGCAACATTATTCAGCTCAATACAGCCTCACACTGAGATGGAAACAGGAGTTCAGATCGTTTAGTTATGCAACTAATCAATCAATTGATTTATATTACAATCCAGGCTGTAAGTCCCTCATGTGGCTCGGATATCTGCCGATTGAACTGCAGAGTAAAAGTATCAAATGCATTATTTC
Source organism: Hippichthys cyanospilos (assembly GCF_059441005.1). NCBI lineage: Eukaryota > Metazoa > Chordata > Actinopteri > Syngnathiformes > Syngnathidae > Hippichthys > Hippichthys cyanospilos. The sequence continues at coordinate 20,087,434 of NC_142376.1, forward strand.
CTGCCAATGTAACCATGATGTCAGTTCTGCAAAGGACAATAGTGTTTTTTTAACCAGGTGAGTAGGGACCCAAGATTGGTGTGAAGTAATAGCTACCATGTAAAAACCACTTAATTGTGCATAGGGCTGTCTGTGTGTGAATATATTATCTAGATGTGCTCTGTGATTGTATGGAAAGTCAATAGTGTAAAATGCCAATAGAAAACAGATGGCTGGATATTTTTTTTCATCTGGTTCCAGTCAAAGTGTTCTGGAATGAATGTGGCACATGTAATTACTGTATGTGAGTTAGGTAAAAAGAAATGAAGACATGTTTGGTTATTTTGGAGACTCTAGTGTGTGCGTGTGCGTGTGTGTGTGCATGCGTGTGTTTGGGGGAGGCTCTGTATGTAGGACATCACAATTAACGACCATGGGAAAATACATGTCCCAAAGTAGGGGCAGTTACTGTCCATCTATCCATATTTTCTCTCACAAGCAGTCACATTATGGAATCGAGTGACAGAAATGTTCCCCTGTATTTTGGAAGTATATTGGTTGTATAAAAGTGGTAATGGCTAATTGAAATAATTGGTAAAAATCACAATTGGGAATAAATCTAAATTAGACTCTGAAGTTTATGATGAGGCCATGTGAATTTCATTATAAGAAGGTTCATGTAGGGGGCATACAATACACAAATAAATGGACTTATCAAGGACTGTTATGTACTACCCATCCATAACCCTCATGTAATGAGTGTGCTTTGACAACACATTGCCTTGCCCAGTTTTAGGAGCCTTTGGGGAGCTCGCGGGGGGGGGGAGATTTCGAGCGAGGATTAATGCAACTCTAGTTGCTCATCTAATCCTTGTGTCAAGTGCCTGTCAAAATGATAGCTTTCACATGAACTTGCTAAAAGCTCTTCTTCAATCGCACACGTGTGCACACATGTACACAGAAGGCACATGAAGGCCATGGCATACTTATTGAACTGATGCCCGACTTTGCTGACTCTGCCCAAGATTAAGGGCTTTGTACTACAGAGAATGAGATAGATAACATAGCCAAATGGAAGCCAGATTTCAAATCCACATTCCTAATTTGCCCTTTGCTCCCCTGACTATTTCAGCCAATAACACTGACTTTTAATGACCTTTAGCAAGTAATCCCTCCTCTCCATTGACTTTTTTTCCCAATGTCAAGTCTTCAGCAAGCATATCAAGACTCCATATTTTCTCACTTGTGTGGTCAAAATTGACAATATTCAAATACCTGCATTAAAAATAGTTATATTCAGGATAAAGTCAGAATAGTTCCTGTGATAACAATTGCCTTGAAAAAAAAAAGGGCTGAATTGATTTGTCCAAAAAAAACAAAAAATCCATGCAATTTGGTTGGATCAACATCAGAATAAGGACTATTTCAATTTGTGTTAACTGACTGAAGACGGACTGAACTCAATGAATAAAACGTGTATGCCACTAGGGAATGTTTGTAAATAAACATAATGTAAATAACTATACAGCTGTGGAGACTTTTGTTCAATGGCCAACGTCATCTGGGATTCGCTCCAGTTAGCCAGCAACCTTAATCAGGACCAGGGATGAATGGTATGAATAATATGTCATTATGAGTGAAATTACTCAAAAGATAGATTAATGTCAGAAATCTAACACTTAATCTACAAGCGTCTATTTTGTCGATGGTTTTAGAACTCCTATAATGAATGTGTAGTATGTTTTTTGCCTGTAGGGGTTGGAGAAGAAAAAGAGGGCTGGTTTCATGACTAAAACCAGCCCTCTAGGCTTCTCCAGATGTCTCATCTGAATAAATGAGTCCTTTTAATCAATAAGTCATCTGCCCTCTGTGAAGAATAATCAGAGACTACTATGAGTTTCTGTGATAAGGATGGTGCTAAATACAAGCGCAGGCATGCATACTAATAAGAAAAGATAGCACTTCATGATAAAGTTAAAATTTCATGAATTGTATATGATGGAAATGCAAATATTAATGTATCATGTAGTAAAAAAAAAAAATAATAAAAAATCTCTATCTCTCTCTCTCTCTCTCTCTCTATATATATATATATATATATATATATATATATATATATATATATATATATATACATATTTTTTTACAGTATACATATATACATACATTTGTATGTACACATGTATATATAATTATATAATATATATATATAATTATTTTCACCAGTACATACGCTACCTTAGTGTAATTTATACAAATTCACAGGTTCGATTGAAAAAAGCTACTCATACTGAGTGTTAGGGACGGAACAGATATCAATGTCAATATTCTGTATTTTGACGAAGCAACAGCCTTTTTTGGAACTGTGATGGCCAATAATAAATCAATTCAAACCTGCTTTCACTTCAAAGAACATTGCGTCTGTTCATAGTAAACTGTATTAGAGATTCTATACGCTTTAAGGAAAATCTGAGTGGGCAGATGCAAAGACTTTGGACAGAGCTCCATTCTGAAGATGTTTTTAAAAAGACTGTATTCATAAAAGTGTTTTATGGCTGTTTCTTTGTGTATTGTTTTGTGCAAGCCATACTATAAAGTACTGTGGCAAGGTGGCAGTAAATGTACTAAGTGTGTCAATGGTGCCCAAGAAACTGAAAAAGATGAATGTTTAAGGTATTATAACTTTCATCATCTATCAATCCATTTGCTTGACCACTTATGCTCATAAGGGTCGCAAGTATGCTGGAGCCTATCCCAGCTCCCTTCAAGAAATAGATAGGATAAACTCAGACGTGTCATCCATCTGTTTTCTAGTTCCACTTATCCTCACTGGGGTTGCTGGCTTGCTGGTTCCTATCCCAGCTGTCTTTGGGCAATAGGCGGGGGGCATCCTGATCTGGTTGCCGGCCAATCGGAGGACACACACTCACAATCGTACCTAAGGGCAATTGGAGTGTCCAACACACCGACCATGCATGTTTTTGGAACGTGAGAGGAGACCAGACTACCTGGAGAAGATTCACACGAGCACAGGGAGAACATGCAAACAGCACAAAAGAAGACAAAGGCGAACCGGAATTGAACCTGGGACCTTCGAACTGTGAGGCAGACGTGCCAAACAGTCGCTCACCCTGGAGTAGTTGCTAGCCAATTGCAGGGTGCACAAATACGAACAATTCACACTCACAAACACACCTAAGCACAAGTTAGTGTCCAAAACCAGAGACCAGAGTAGCCAGAGCAAACAGAATGAAAATGGCAACTGCATACAAGAAGACAGATGTGCAAGGCAGTCCTACACCATGCTGCCATGTATAACTTTATTTAGTAAAAGAATAAAATAAAAATCACAAATTATGTGTACGTTTATACAGGTAGTTGAAGCAACATAAGAAAACTGGCCTTCTCTGGAATGTTCATGAAACAATACATGGCATTCACTAGTGGACTTAATGAGAAAAAAATAATAATAATATAAGTAATAGCAAATAGTTCTTTATGAATTTTATTGTACCGCCATGTACAGTACATCACGACAAATACCGGGAGTCTTTGAGCACTAGTTTCAAGCCAAAAGGACCCAAAGTATGCTTTAGACTCACAACATCAAATCTGTGTGAATAGAGAATCAAGCTAGTTTGGCATTCATGGTGAGTTCATATTCAATCATAGATAAATTGTTAAGCGTTGACCGGTCAATGGTGATAAAAAGACCCCTGCTGTAAATGACACAAGGTAATGCTACCTTAAAACTAAAGCAAGAAAATAGTTGTATGTTTGATTTAAATGATGCATGACATTCATTGAGATAAAAAATAAGTTTATTTATTTTATTGAACCTTGATGTAGAATCATGAATAGACTGCACTAATACAGCATTTTTCCTACACTATTTGGTGTTCAAAAAGCTTTACAAATTAGAGATTCTTCAACTCATCAAGATTGTATTCATCGAGGTCCTTGTGAGTGTCAACGTATTCATAGTAATAATCACTTATTTTCAAAAATAAAAGCTACCTTGATATACTTCCACTCATGAAGTTTATGTTGTATATTTAGTATCCACTTAATCTTACTCATCAGAGTTCTTTGAGTCATCCTTAGTCTGGTCCCTCACCTAGGACCTCTTTGTCATGGGTAATCCAGCCAGGAGCACCCATTTGCTATGGGTGATCCTGACAGGTGCATAAAGCCCCAGACAACTTCGCTCCTAGAATCGTTGGATGACGCAACCCCTCCACCACAATAAGGTGATGGCCCAAAGCCACTTTTAATCATCGGTATCAAAAGGGCCAAGAAAAAATCATGTCGATCTATTGTTATCAGGTGTACATTGATACATGTGCATAGGTAAAGCAAACTCCCTTTCTAATTAACGTCGCATTCATGAAGTCATTAGCCAGGAAAGCAAGGAATTGACTTGCGTACTGTACACAGAAGGTGAACAAATAATTTCATGACAGAAGACAGAAAAATGTCAACAAGAAGCTGCAGATGTCAAACTGAATATCGAGTGTGACGCTCATTAAAAGTGCACTGACTTGCATCGGTTCATTTACAGTAATTGCAGATGGAAGGAGCAGGCACAATCCAGATAAATCGAAAGGAAGATAAATCATTCAGAAATTTGGTAAAGAACGAGGACACAAGGCGGAGCAGGAAAAATGGAACAGTCAGAAAAGCTGAAAATGGCGCTGTTATAGCTTTCACTCTGCTTTGTTACTTAATATATGAATAATACTCCAGACTACGAAAAAAACGGTTCAATGCAACCCGGAGCCGGGGTTACCCATCATGCATTGTATGACAAAACTACGGGTAACATTACAGCTCAAAATACATCAAATACTGTACACCACAGGTGCCATCAAAATAATATGAGTGAGGTGTGTGTGCCTTTGTTTTAGGAAGTTAAACATTAATCCTGCGTGGCATTTAATTAGACCAGTTAGGTGTCATGGAAAAATATATTGGTGGACGGATAGCTTATTTAGGAAACTCCATTAGCTTGTTCAATTTTATCCTTAATGCCTGTTCAACCTTATGGTTGAGTTTTTACAGTTTTTGTCTTGTGGGGACGTTAAAGGGTTAAACATCTCTATATGTTGTTTTTTTAAAAAGGATAATCTGTGCAAGCGGGAATGTTTGTTATACGGTACGTTCTTTTGCCACCAAGTTTAGTGACTCAGTGAAGACTTGCATGAAATTGACTGAACCAATGTAAGAGGGGGGTGAAACTATTTGTCCCACACGGCAGGTGTCATCCTTGACTTAATGCTCTGCTTAAAGTGCTTAAATGGGTTTGAGAGGCCACCTTGTAGCTTTGGCTCTTACATAGCCACCATGCATTTAATTCACCTTTACTTTGTCAGCTAGGATTCTCCCGAATCCTCTTTATATTTTTTTCCTATGCATTACTGTGAAAAAAGTGCTTGTGGGTTTTTTGACAGGTGCCAGAGGAACAGAGTTGAAGAAAGAAACAACCTAAGATACAGCAATCACGGAGAGACTCACCCACAATAGGTGAAAATATGCCTTACAGTCTCCATTAAAAAATTACACAATAAACATCAGTGGTGATTTAGTAGATGTGTTTTGGAAAATGTGTGACATTGTACATACATTAGCATTGGATTCTAGGGGGGGGGGGGGGGGTGGGGGGGGGGGTGTAATGGGGAGAAAAAGTGACACCTGTTCCCACCCCTCCTCGTCCTTCTCACTCGCACCCTCGCTCTCAAAACGATTGCTCTCAAGTCATGAATATTTCATCTTCATATTTCTGAAGAGAAATATGCAGTTTGTACTTGCGCTCCTCTGCATACTAACGATGCTCTATCTCTTGGGAGGGGGTTTGGATGAAGATATTGGGATGAAGGCAGGGGGGAGCATTATCAGCAAAAATCTCACTCAGTAACAGATTCAAGAAGGTTCGAGACCAAAAGTCACATGTTTCATGTCACTTGCTAGGTGCTGATTGTACACACACACACACACGCATACTCACACGTTTATTGCGTCACTTTTTTGCACTTTTTTAACAATGCTCTCATTAAGTACAGTTTGTTAACATCACACTTTCAAACATGAAATGCTTTGACGTTAAACGTCAGTTTGAAGAACTGGCATAGCGGTAAATAAATCCGCATAAGAATATCGCTGGAGATATTTATTTAGTCTTTATTTTTAATCAATTATTATTTTTATCCTTCAAATTCTAATATTATACTAAAAAGCCAAATATATATTGTTTGCTTGCTAACAGTTAGAAAAAGAAAACGACACTCGGGCACTCCTTATTTTAATGCTTGTTTGTTTTTTGGCCTTTGGAGTTTTGAATATCTAACCCAGCCTCGATATGGGAAATGCAACTCACCCATCATCTTCTGTAAACCACGAAGCAGCTTTCTGTTTGCATCCAAGTAAACAATCTGTTGTCCTGCATCATGTTTAAATGTTAATATAATTTGTACCTGAAAGCCAGAAAATCCCTTGCCAGCTACTCAAATATAGCTAAATGGGATTCTATCTTTGATTAAATGCATTAGTTTCATTTTTTTAAACAATTAAGTGATGGTGGAACAACCTTCCTACTCCAGAATAAAAATGGTGCGATTCCATAAACTTACATCATCCTTTAAACAAGGAAGTAGCCTGCTAGCTACCACATTTCAAAACCACTACAAAGGTTTATACTTAGTGTCATTCTAGCCTACAAAGTAGTTGTGTGATCTTGAGCAATACAGAATAATTATTGCACTCATTATTAAATGTGCGTGTGCGTGAGTGTGCGTATGTGTGTGTGCGCACGAGCACATGAGTGCATGCCATGTGTGTGCGTGTCCTGTGGAGGGCGAGTGCGGTGTGCTGCCGAGGCCTAAATCTGTCTTGAACACTTAATTAAACCCATGGCTCCAGTGCCGCGAACTTATTAAAGACCCACAACACATTAAGTAACACATGTGCACACACGGACTTCCATTAAGCACACAACATCCTACCTTTGAGCTACCAATGATTAAATGCATCTCAATTGTTGACCTTGTGCCGCTGCCGCTTAGTGACCCACTTGTGGATGGGAATTATTTCCAAGGAGCTTTAACGGAGTTGCTACTGATTGAGGTTTAAATTAGTACAGCTGGAATTAATGCATTTTTAAAACCAAAAGAGACAAAGAGTACAAAAACAAAGTTAAAGCTAATAATTACTGCAAACCTTTGAGCCGTTGGTGGATAAGTATGTTTGGTTCAGAGGAAGGTCGACAGTCAGGATTATACCATCAGTAGTTACCTCTCACTGTATAAACAGCTTACTGGTCATACTTCACTACTGTAGATTTATTTTCACTTTCGGACCACTTTTATGCAGTTCATTTTATTTTTTTCCCTCCTTTACAAGGCAGCCACTGCAGAAAGGATAGTATCCTTTTGCAACATTTTACATCTACGCCTTGACCTGATTTGCATTTTACCTAACATGTTTCAGTAAATGTTACGAAGTGGCGAGAGATGTTCTAGAACTGTAACACAACAAAATAGCAAGATGATAAGAGAAAGTGTTTACAGAAAGACCTTGAACATGTTGCCAAGCCTCGTAAATCATAGTCCATCTCAACTTATGGCTGAAGCTGATTGGATTGCTCATATAATACTTTAAAAGTGGCATGGAAAATCCTGTTAATTCTAGATTCATATTTGGGAAACATTATTAATCTCATAACTACTGTACAGTCTAATTTTGAACTCTTTCAGTACCAAGTGTTTAAAGGCAACCCTTTAAATGCCAAACGATTTTGAGCATTTTGACGGATCTTTCAAGGTTGAGAAACTATTGTGTGTTATGTCTATATACACTTAGGTGATACCATGTGAAAGATTTGATTCCATTCTTTACCTAGAAAACAAAATAGGATCCTACTTTATTCTGTTCTTTTGAAATGACTGTTTGAAAATAGGTCGTTTGAATGACACTAAGACATTTTCGAGGAGAAATTGAACTTTCTATGGAAAGATGTTCTTTTCTGCAAAACAGTGACTTTGACACTAATTTTTTTCCTCATAGTGGCATCATAAACATTTCAACAGTCTCTTCCTTTGTTAAAAAATTTAACAAAAACAGTGAAAATGTCTTTTTGATGGCAAAATCACATGTGTGTGTGTGTGTGTGTGTGTGTGTATATATATATATATATATATATATATATATATATATATATATATACACACACACATCTCTCTCTCTCTCTCTCTCTCTCTCTCTCTCTCTCTCACTATATATATATATATATATATATATATATATATATATATATATATATATATATATATATATATATATATGAAATGAAACACTACTACAGTGCATGATTGGCTTAATATTAAGAGGAGCGCTGACCACGAGTGTCACCTATCCATTTATTTAAAAAAATAAATAACATGTAGCTGTAGTCTTCTCACTGACACGCAATTTAAGTATTTTACATGACAAAAATTCTTTTCTATGTCACTGAAAGAGTTAAGGTATCCAGTACCAGTCAATTTACATGCAGTCAATATTTAGGTTTTGGTTATGTTAAATATTTGGTTTCTGAAACATGCTTTAGCAAAGGGGATTATGTTAATTGTGTGAAACCATACGATATGGGTAACGTCGAGATGCAAATTAACATAATTTCCAGGGGTCCATTCCAGAAAGCGGGTTTTATGAATATTCTGAGTTGAGGGAGATGAGGGAAATTGAGTTTCCTGTTCCAGAAAGAGAGGCAACTTAAACTCTAAGTCTGTCACTGCGGTATTTACACTGTGAACCTAACCTGCTCGCTGGCAGCTTTTATCAAATAACTCTGAGTTTATCTCCGTCTCCTCCCTCCCGTTGAGTTTAGAAACATGAGGTGTCCGTTTATCCGAAATCCTCTCGATATTAAAGAGGAGTTAATCAGCAGAGCCTTGTGTCAAGAGTTTTCTGACCGCGGATCAGTAGTTTTTCATGCCAGACGAATATTCAATTGAATGTGACCGGTTTTCATCTAACTCCATCATTTATCTGACCTACATTCTCCGGCCACACATTCGTAATCTCTCTCTTTGCGCTGCTTTAGGGTTGCAAATGATAGTTTTCTTTATAATATTGGCGATGCAGAGCATTTGGGCAAAGCACCTGTTTGCCGAGTGATGAGAGAAGTGTCGTTGGCACTCAAAAACATGCTCCTCAATTTTTGTGGTAGTACAGTAGTGATACAGTAGTATTTTTTATTCATTTCCATGTACGTGATTAATATGTGTTTGTGAATAAATTTGGAGTTTGTTCATGTTGTTTTGTATTGATTACTAACTATTTGCTTTATCTTCTGTGTGAATATTTTTTCTTGGTTAGCTCATTGATTTCAATGGTTCATTGCTTAGCAGCAAAGTGAAACTATACTGTCCTCACTGAGACGAGAATAAGCTTAGGCCGAGCTAGACAGCAAGCTAAACTCTGAAGTGATGACGCAAGACATCTTCATAGTACCGTATTTTCCACACTATAAGGCGTACCTAAAAGCCTTAATGTTTTTAAAAAGCTGATGGTGCGCCTAATATATGGATCAATATTGAGATTGGGATTCATAGATAGGGAATGAACTGAAAGTAAGCTTTACCTGTTTCTTTTGTGTGTTTACAGTTTAACAAGGTTGGTCATTTTGACATTATTAGTTATTGTTATTACTTTGAGTATTACTATATTGTGATTGAAAAAGTTTTAAAATACTGTATGTCATTAATTGGGGGTGCGCCTTATAATCCGGTGCGCCTTATATATGGAAAAAGTTGTAGAATGTGTCGTTAATTGAGGGTGCGCCTTATAGTGCGGAAAATACGGTAGTTTCTAGTTTTTAATGATCACCAGTAAAACTAAAAAAAAAAAAAAAAAAAGGTAACTCAATAAGCCATGTTTTTCAATAGAACACATTCACAGCAGGTGTAAAAGAGAAACTTAAATTAGTTGACAATTCAACAGAAATTAACTTAAACTAACATCATATGTCACTTTAGCTTTTGAATATGACCTTAACAATTTAACAAACAACATTATGGATACAGCCGTAAAAGCTTAGCAAGAGTAGTCTAGGAAAAAAATCAACTTAAAGGCAAAACAGAAACATTTAAAGTCGCGAGAAAGAAACAAGACGAGGTTCAAATGGCCCAAGCTTGACAATCTAGGAGAGGGATGTGGTGACGCCAAGACCCAGTGCTTATGCGGGAAGCCGGCAGGAAGCGTAATGGTCTTCGTGGACTTCATAAAACTTCATGAACAAATTATTTGAGATTTTTATTACTTATTGTAAGTTTTGGCAGGTAGAATGATACATTTTAATTGCTGATGCGGGTTTATTTATGTTTAAATACCCTGAAAAATAGCCTGCGTAGCCCAGTAATGTGTATGTGTGCGCATGAGACGTACAAAACTGATTCATATATATATATATATATATATATATATATATATATATATATATATATATATATATATATATATATATATGAATTTGGGCCCTATATATAACTTCATCCAACTGTGTCTCTTCATTAGACTTCAATTAAAACTGGAGTAAATTTGAGGACGGAATCTATGAATGGATTAGCCATTTACTCCTTGTGTGTATTTGTGTCAGGGCTTCAGAAGACATTTGCCCTGGGAGGAGGCCACACAGATTGGCGTGAAGTGAGGAGCCAGCTCAGATCTGCTTAACATTGCCACGCATGTCACATTACGTCAAATGGCATGATGCATCACAGTTACATGGGAGGAAACAACATGGCCGTCACATCGAACAACAACTCCGTGACAAATTGCAGACGCCCCCCTTCTGTCAGCCAGGCCTGAGGAGACACCTCTGCTGGTGCCTTCCTTCACTTATTCCACTGTTTGGACCAGCATATTTTCTTGACAATTTACTTCAATATACTGTATATATACTATGTATAATATATACATATTATTTATACACATGATATAATATTACACAATTAAGTTTTACAACCATGTATCTAAAAATCAATAAAATATATAGATGAAGGAATAGTTGTCCTTATAATTCAAAGGTCATGTATTTGTATTTTTTTATGATTACTATAACTTAGTAACATACAATACCGAACATTGTACAATTTAAAACGGGTTAAAAAAAACAATTAAAGGGACAATGTGCAAGATTTAGATTTAGATTTAGATTGTTTTTCATTACAGACAGCAGGAGATGCTGCATTTACCATTGTCCGTAGTTACAACAGACATGGGACAGACTGCCACCCCCCATGTAATATAATTTTATCATAACTAGACCTACGATTATATTTAAAACATATTGTTGGTTGTTAAGAACACATTCATTTGCAAGTTTTTAAATTTTTAATCATTGAATGCAGTGTTCCCCAACCCCCGGTCTGCGGACCGGTCCGCCAACTGGTACCAGGCGTGGGCTGCACTCGAAATATTGTTTTGGAGATGATTTAGTTTAACAGTTCAGATCTTTGTTTTTTTGGCGCCATCTCTGGCTGCTGCTGATATTACATACATAGTAGTGAGAAGGATGATGTGGTTTTTAGAGCAGCCAACAAACCCCCTCCCAGTCCGCAATATAAATCTAAGGTGTTGACTGGTCCGTGGTGATCAAAAGGTTGGGAACCACTGATTTAATGTATTCCTTTTTTAATGAAAACGGTTTAAATTTTACATATTGTCCCTTTAAACAAAATGTTTGTGTAAATTTTTTTGTTGCATTACTTTCCCACGAATTTTGTGTTATATACAGTCTGTGAAGAAACATTGTACGAGGCATAACAGTTTACCAAGGCAGCTTTAACATTTGTATTATCTAAAGTCATGCATGTCCTGACTTCAGTTAAATAGTAAAAAAATAGCAAGCTTGGGAAATGCTGACGCAATTATGAGAGATCAGAAGTCATAAATGGCAGCTAGAACATTTTGGAGAATAGGTTGAGATGAAGGTGAATGTAGAGTGAGGTAAAGAATGTTATATTGGAGGAAAAGAGAAGGCAGGCGGGTGGGGAGGCAAGCTGTCATTCTGTTGTTGTGCTGACTATTCAGATATGGACAGTAAAATTTGTAGAATGTGAGGTCCTGAAGTGAAAAGACAGCTCATACCGCATTAAGATGCCTTAAGAAAACTTGATCATGTTCAGTACCGCTGTTCAGTGGCGATCTGGGGTGCCACTTCAAACGTTTTTACTGTTTGTTTTATTTTCTGTCTGTCCTTGGCACCACCCTGCATCAAAATTGTACAGACTTTAGAGTTGAAACGCACAACACGCTTGGAAGGCTCAAACGTCTGCCTAGCTGTAATCTTTTGTGTGCTGCCTGCTAGCTCTGCATCATTTAGCTTTAGGGTTAAGCTAACACTGAGGTGCATCTCAGTTGGAGGTATTGACAGTGCTACCTGGGGTATGCTGTACCCTTTTCGGCTTGTTTTGAAGCCGTGGCTTCACTGCATACCTTGCTAGTACTTGTGGACTCAAAATGACCAACCTGGCAGTATTACTGGTCAACAGAGAGAGGCTCTGCTCGACCACCTACCTGCAGGAGCCACACCACCAACAACCCTCCTGGCGGCCGTCACTGGTGACCGGGCTGCGAAGGGCAGACGGAGGAAGGGTAAGAGGGAAGAAGGTGTACGGCAGCGCATCAGGAGAAGGGGTAATAGACTCCCACTTCTTTCAATCCTCTTGAGTAATGTGCGGTTTCTGTGGAGCAAAATGGATGAGCTCTGACTACTTTCAAGATTTAGCCACATGTATAGAGAAGCTAATATTATGGTGTTTTCAAAAACATGGCTGTGTGAGGATATGTTAAAGTCTCTGCTGCAGGGCTTCTCAGCTATCCGGGCCAATCGAGAGGCTACATCGGGGAAGTCCAGAGGAGAAGGGCTTAGGATTTATGTGAGTAAAAGCTTGTGCAGCCAATATACGATCAGAGATATGCAATATGCCTGCTTTGTGTGTCTCTGAGAACATGCTATCTCCCTGGAGAATTTGGGAACTAAAGAGAATGCAGGCGGGTGGGTGAGCAAGCAGACCGATATGTGCGGTGTATGTTCCACCTTCTTCTAACGCTGTGAGAGTGGCTAGCCGACCAGCTAACAATTGACTCTTTCACCCCAATATGCTGACCAGTATGTCACAACATGTCAGCTGATCTCTTCTGCAAAAATGTGTGCTGTCTAAATGTGCTTCTCCATTTCCGACAGACTAACAGACAGCTGATTACAACTTGGCCTGGCTTGAGAAAAGGGCGGACCAGCTATGACGGAGGAATTACGCGGCACTGTAAGATGACCACCTCTGAAAAATGATTATATACAGTAAGCAAATTAATGGCTAATAAATTATGAAAATGACCAGAATAGCTTGCCAACAACATTTCCATTAATTCCACTTTCCTTCACATGTCAGGGTTTACTAAAAGCAAGTAGTTTTAGTTCAGGTTTATTTAGTTATTAGTATGGTTTTGAAAAACAGAACGAGGGTGGGCAATGATGAGGGGAAAGGAAGATCTGTGCTTGCTTCTATTTGATTACAACGGAGCGGTAACACAGATGAAGTGGCAGCATGCGTTTGCTTCTAAACTTGTAAGAAACCCTGGAGATTCAATTAGTCTTCATTCCCCTCCTGCTGTAGTGCACCCTCAGACACATTCAGATTCACTAAAAAGATAAATCCCCCTGGTGAGTTGCGTGGTGATGGTTTGTCCCCACCGTCACGGTTACCTAGAGCCACACGTTAACACCAGGGAGAGCAGGTTACGATATTATCAGTACCTGAGAGATAAATGTCCATGTGGTGTGATTAATTTTCAAACAGAATCTTCTAATTTGGCATCTGCTTCCACCAGTGGAAGACAGGCTGAATAATTGAACAGCGAACAGAAGATTCATGAAAAGCTCAGCTTGCTCGAGCACTCTGGGGGGGGGCAAGTGGTGGTGAGAAGCCAAAATGCTCTCTGACGCTATATTCTCCAGAATGTGCGAGAGAAAGCAACAGACTCATCCTATTTTCCATGTCATCACATTCACTCCATAATGTACGGACCAGAGCGGTAGGAAGCTGTCCGAGTTTCCAAGATCTACCGAAGCCAATTTGAAAAAGTTTGGATATTAAATAAATAGTTTAAATAGCTCGACTGCATATGGCACTCTGGGTTTGTACACCTGCTGGTTCCAAATCCTCAGCGCAAAGATGTTCCCAAATATCAGTGTAGTCAAAGAATTATGAGTTTTAAAGGAATACAACCCTCCAAAAGCGGCACAATGGCATACAGGTTAGCATGTTTGCCTTACACGCGGAGGTTGAGGATTTACTTCCGGCTCTGGTCTTCTTTTGTGGGTTTGCACCTTCTCCTCATGTGGAACCTCAAAAACCTATGTAGCCAGACAATATGGAATTTAATCCAAAACTGTCCTCGAAAGTAACACTTTCTGGTAAAACCCTTTAATACAGATTAAAAGCTCATGTTTCATTTGTGGACATTGGGATGTGGTTTTCTTCCACTCCCTTCTTAATAAATATTGCCACAAATGCCAAGATGGTGGTGATCAAAGTTCGACCCCCTGTGTCTCATCCCCATTCACACACACACAACATGAAACACATCAACGCTCTTCTGAAGATTCAGCCTTTAATGAGCTGCACTTTGAGCGCGTACACACCCATACATTCGCTATTGTGTTCATGGGTATATGTCAGTGCAATTAGAGCAGATGTGGTGGCCAGTGAAACGGGAGTCGTGATAGAAGCTCCAAGCTCTACGACGCCTTTCTTGTCAATATTTGAAACAGTCCATTACAACATCTGAGCCCGCCAACCATGCAATTCTCAAAACAAATAAAACCTCAAGGGAGACATTATGAAATGGCCCAAAAAAATTAAACTGTAAATGGTCAGCCTGTATTGTGAAATCGAAACACAACAAAACATCAGGTTATTTTAATATCAAAAATAGTTAAAGTGGTGTCCAAGCTCAGAATGTAACCTGACCATTATACAGTATATCTTTTTTTTTGTCAACATGACCTCCTAATGCAGAAAAATCAACAAATGAAAACAGACTACGTATTTTCTGTTCACAACTGATTATGTCTTTAACCTCAATTCTACAGTAATAAATAGAATGTATTTTATTTATTGAAAGCAATTCTGTTATTCTCATGAGGTTTGCTTAAAATGTGAATTACTGGTATTCTCTAACGTTTGATGACTTGGTAGTTACGCTATCATTTCACTTGGAAAAATCTCAGAAAAATATAATTTGCTTCATAATTTAAAAATGTGAATTACCGGTATTCTCTAACGTTTGATGACTTGATAGTTACGCTAGCATTTCACTTGGAAAAATCTCAGAAAAATATAATTTGCTTTATAATTTTACATGCAGTGTTTGTACAGTTGTTCTACAAATGTAAGTTTGTATTTGTTATCCTTCAACTTGCACACTCTATGCTGTATATTATTCTGTGATCACATGCGGGTAGTTGCGAGCCATTAAAGGCCAATTGGTATAATTTTTTGACTAGTAAGCAATCATGGGTAACAGCAAGTAATGAAACAAAAATGTACTGTAAATGCAAACACCACAGTCTGTGCAACACAATAGATTGTTTTTTGTCCCGATTTTTTTTTTTTTTTTTAACTGCAGCTCTCAATGAAGGGCGCTCAAAAGCAATTACAGTGAACAATGACTGGCCTCATATGCAGAGGTTGTAGGTTCGAGTTTGGCTCCAACCTTCCAGTCTGCATTTTCTCCCTGTGGCCGCGTGGGTTTTACTCTGGGTACAGTATTCCGGTTTCCTGTCACATTTCTAAAACGATGAAGGGCAGATGTAGTGTGTAGTGGACACTTAAAATCGCCCCTAGGTGTGTTTATGAGTGTGGATGGTCAGCTGGGATAGGCACCACCACCCTTGTGAGGCATTAAAAAAATGGATGAATGGATTTTTCTTTTTCTTTTTACAGCAAGGCTGTCAAAATTTTTGATTTTCAATGTTTCTGCGGTGGAGGTAGTGGCCTCTATTCTGAGTGGGGTCAAATTATAGTATCAGAAAGTATAGTGGTTGCTAGCCAATCACAAGACATTTACAGACTAATCGAAATTCACAGTCACTTACACACCTTGGGAAAATGTTGAGTCTTGTATTTACTTTACATGACTGCTTGAAGCCAGCATACCCAGAAAAAAAAAAACATGGACATTTAAACATGAAACCTGTGCGGTTATCATAACACTGAAATATGTACCATCATTGTTAGTTAGTTGAACAAAATTGGGGCCATTGGGACACATAAACATCTTCACCATCATAAACTGATGCTTGATGGATAAGCATTCTTTTGGTGGGTATTCAGTATTTATTCTATTACAAAGCAAATCCCCTCCGTACATGCATTTTTTTCCTCCTACTTGAAATGCACTAGCTATTACTTGATCAATGTAGCGTGTCATTTCAGTAATTGTATTGTGTTCATCAGCCACCCTCTTGTTACTGAATGTAAGCGACAGCCTGTCATACAGTGCATACAATTGCGACAGGGTCTTTTGTTACTTGTAAAAAGGGAATTAAACATGAGAATTTTTCTGCAGTATATTTTTCTGACTTTTGTACTGTATGCTGGGAAGAGTTAAATCAGTTACTGACTGTAATGTTCCAAACAGAATAAAAATACTTTTTCCTGAGAATAATAGCAGCTATTAAATCGCAAAGAGATGGTAAGTTTCTATACAAATTCAATAACAATACAAACATTTAGGAATGTAAAAATAATAATAATAATAATAATAAATATATATATATATATATAATATATATAAGAATTGTGAAAATGAGCTGATGCCATATCTCCACCGATGTAGGGTGACGAACAGTGGTTTAGTTATAGCAAAAGTGCCTTTATTTGAGACTGAACAAAACTGCAAATTAGCAGCTGTTAGACTGGTTAAGACTCCTCACTAGACTGAGCATGGGAGAGTTAAATGGGTAAGCGCTGCCATAAAGCAGTGATACAAAGTGTCAAAAACACTGCATCTACGGTATTATCTGTTGTATTTATGTAGTTTTTAATAGTTTGTCCAGTAGATGGCACTGTTTCATCACTGCAGTCTGCCTTAGAAGATAAAAAGAATAATTTCTTTCATATTTTATCTTTCATTGATGTATGTGTGCATGCTGAAGAATAAAACCCTGCCAAATAAAAGCAATATGAGTCAAAATATATATTTTGCAATGTATATTGTGAAAACACAACACTTGATATAGTGCGATACAGTGGGGGTAAATTTGGCAAAAATCTTGTCTCGTCTCTTGAACTCAAACTCATGAGCACTTTTCAGGGGATTCATGTCAAATCCAATCCCTGCTAAATCCCACTATTATAAGAATAACCACAACATAAGCCAGCACTAGTAGTGAGGATACGTGACTATGGAAATTGGATGGATGGAGTTTTGTTTATTTTGTTTTGATTTGTACAGTTTCTCTTTTTTAGTTTGTGTTTTTAGTTTCTGTCTTTACAATTTAATACAGGCAGTCCTCAACCTATACTACTTTGACTTTATGACGCCTGAGTCTCATCCACCATTTTGTCTCCAATCTAAAGAGTATGTTTGTGTTTCGTAATTTTCTCGGTATTTTCATCGTTTTTAACCTCCTTTCATGACCCCTATCCCCAAATTAGCAGAATCTCATAGCGATGCTGGTCCAGCCATGAGGAACGGTGGAAAAAAGCTGAATATCATCAAAAGGTCCGAGAAAGGCAAGAAGCCAATGTGTATTTGAATAGTTTATTTAGACAATTTAGGGATTATTAAAATTATTATTTCTGATTTACGCAGAAATTCTGTTTATGTCGCCAACGTGGGAACAGAACCTTTTTCATAACCCAAGGAATGCCTGTACACTAGTACACTAATCTTTGAAAGTCATTGCTGATAAAATCTAGTATATTCCCATGGCATGCTTGCTCAATTTTGTAACCTTTAATGGTGACGATAAATAATGTGTACAAAGTGCACATACTGTACCATGGAAGAGGCCTCTCACATTATGTGCAGTATACTGTACACGTTCCTGCTAATGTCGCCACGGCCAAGTTTTAATATTGATGCATCTTTTTAAGCACTCTATGCTGATAAAAGTCAGTCATAATGAATGCCCATGCCATTAAGGCCATCATGAAGCAATGAAAAACATCAACATGGAGATGTGACAGTCTCAGTGTATCTGATCCAATCATAGATAATGCAAGATGTCGCTTTCGGTGATCATCTGTCATTGCTTTCTTATTTTTCTCCCCTTTCACATTTGCCCAGCCGGGCATCTTTTGAAAATCCTTACAATACATGATGCATATTTAACATTTTTAATATTTTTCCTTGGGTCAAAATGAACCAGAGTGAAGAATATCCTCAAATTACTTGTTTCTATGTACCTATAAACATCAGATTATCATTGTGTGTTAATAGTATTGATCATCTCAGAGTTTATACCCTACTCAAACAAATTTGAGCTCACTTTTCTTCCACCGTGCATCTCAATTAAGTTATGGCTCAAAGTGACATTTCCTATTGGGAAGCGTGTTGAGACTCATTTTCACATGTAGTCAACTAATTATTTCGTTTGAAGAGAAGACTTTAGAGTGCAAAATCAAGAGGAGAGATGTCTGCAGTGAAGGTTCACTTTTTTTTTCCCAACACGAGCTGCAGTAGACGTTCTTTGTGTCCGTGGCGTGCGTGTGTGTGTGTGTGTGTGTGTGTGGTGGTGGAGGTGGGGGGGTTAGAGGGCTTCAGGGGGCTATTTTCCATTAAGGATCTCATTCGTTTTAGCACCCTGTCACATCCTCCCTGGAAGTACAGGGTGACTTAGAAGGTGTTGCTGGAAATGCTCTAAACTGGGTCCAGTGCTTGGCCTTGCATGCTTTCTTTTGCTGCCAATGCATTTCTTTAGAAATGTATGCTTGAATGTTTTGCTCAGTACATTATTTAAGAATCTGGAGGCTTGTTTGTTGGTATGAACAGCAGAACGTGTGAATTGAGATTAGCTTTTTTTGTTTGAGTTTTTCAACAAAGCTGGGTATCAGTGAAGGCAGCAAAAAATAAGGAAGTTGTTCTAAAATGGTGCATTACGGTCTCTGTCCTGACTATTGGAACTTACCATAATTCATAAAAAAGGGTAAACATAGTCAGAAGTATTTAGATATTAGGTGGTGTCATATGCCATAATTGCCTATTTTTGTTTTGCCGTAAAGTGATACTGTGTATGATTTAGACCGTTTTTCATTTAAAATGAGTAAATTAAATGATTATACATTTCAAAGACTTCCTAATAAAGGTGCTTTTAATGACCAAAAGTATGTTTTAAACACAGTTTAATTGGAAACCATGCAGGAGATAATAAAAAAAATACAAAGAAGGCGCAAGCATAGTTAACCTTGCTCGTGAGTATGGCCGTAACTGCTCAGCAATCTTCTAAGGGCAAGACTTTCCTTGCCGGGGGACAAATCTCGATCGACAACAAAATGGAGAGGCTTCTTCTATTATGAATTTAAGAGAAGGAAATCGCCGGTGATATGTTCTAGTTTGAGAAATAAATAAATAAATTCTGCGGGTTTGTCACTGCTCACCTCCGCCTCCACCCAGCTCAAGTCACGTCGCCTCAAAATAAATGTCATTTTTCCTTTGTATGTTTACGTTATTTAATTTAACTGCACAGTAGATTATTTTACTAGTTTTTTATATGTCTATAAAATCGTGATAGTTTTATCTATGATTTTTGCACGCGTTGAAGGTCAATGTGTCCGTACAGTTGATTTCGCTTCGCTGTAGCAACGAAATCAACTGCTCACGCATGTTACGTTATTGCTGCTATGCTATTGCTCTTACAATGTCACAGTCACTGTTTCAGTCACGGTGTCAGTCACGGAGATGCCGATATGCTATTGGTCGAACACCTTCATGTAGCTTGATGGCACAGCTGGTCGGGATAGAAGGAAGGAGAGAAAATGAGTCAAAAACGGAAGGAAGGAATGTTGTGAAGACTTTGCAAACTTTATCTGTTAGACATGGCTTCTAAAATTGCTAGTGGCGGTAAAGGAAGAAGTAAGAGGATGATGACAATAGAAACCAAGCAGGAGATAATAAAAAAAAAAAAAATACGAAGAAGGCGCAAGCATAGTTAACCTTGCTCGTGAGTATGGCCGTAACCGCTCGGCAATCTTCTAAGGGCAAGACTTTCCTTGCCAGGGGACGGACCGCGGTCAACAACAAAATGGAGAGGCTTCTTCTATTATGGATTAAAGAGAAGGAAATCGCCGGTGATATGTTCTCGTTTAAGAAAATAAATCAATAAATTCTGCGGGTTGGTCTCTGCTCCCCTCCGCCTCCACCCAGCTCAAGTCACGTCGCCCCAAAGGTAAATGTCATTTTTCCTTTGTATATTTATGTTATTTAATTTAACTGTACAGTAGATTATGTTACTCATTTTTAATATGTGTATGAAGTCGTGATGTTTTTACCTAAGGTTTTTGCACGCGTTGCACGCATTCACTGATTAACATAGGTTTGGATTGCCCGTCATACGAGCAGTTCGAGTTACGAGCGTAGCCGCTGAACGGATTAAGTTCGTAACACAGGGGCCCACTGTGTATATATATATATATATATATATATATATATATATATATATATATATATATATATATATATATATGGTAATACAACATATTTTTTATGAATGTATAATGTCTCGAAGAACTTCCCACTAAAGGTATAAAGGCGCTTATATGCAAAATGGGGAGAAAATACCAATGGTTGACACCATTCTGGCAGTTCTGTGATTTTACATGCTATAGCGTGTTACCATGAGCCCAAAGTCTGCATGCACAGATGTGTGTGCTTCTATGTGTGTGTGTGTATTGTGGTTGGATTTGCGTGCAAATTTGCTCATTAGCTCAAGGTTATGCTCCGCATATTGTGTCACTGGCTCAGAGGTCTGTTTTGAACTGCATTATTAAGATGTGCTTTTCCTCTTTAGTTCCGACTCAGTGGGAACATGTTCATGTGAATTTGTCCCACTTTAGCCTGCTGATCTTTATGTGACGCAAGCTGTTATTGCGCGTCACAATAAAGCAGCTCTAAATGCAACCAGATCTCTGAATAAATGATGTGAAATTGTTTGAGTCAGTGGGGTAGTAAATTTACTCATAGTGAGTTGTTTTCTTTTCCCGAACGAGTTTTCTTGTAATGGCACACTGGCCACTCGCAGGGAAATTATTTGAGTATTTATGGTGATAAGCTGGCGACAAAACGAGAGCTGATGGGGTTGACATTTAGATGGAAACAATAAATTGCCTGGCTTGCCGTCAACATTGATATTTAGCAAAGAACCAATTAATTATTTATGAGGTTTAATAACATCAAAACAGTGACAGACTAGCTTTTTATTTTTGTCAGGACTCAGCATGACCTTTTCAGGGCTAAACCAGATCATCTCAACATGAGGCAAATGAATATTATATGTTGGAAAAAATGACAACTTTAAACAATTCCCAGTTACATCATTTTGTTTACTATTGAATAATCAAAAGTTTGAGCTACAGAGAACTAGAGAGGGCTTAGTCCATCTATTTATTTATTATTTTAATTTTGCTGGAGAGCGATTTAAAGCACAAGTCTCCAGAATACTGGCAAGAAATGGGAAAAATAAACAGGTATGCTGTTAGATTTTGAGGCTGATTAAAACTAAAATTGGCATGCTGATTCCAAAATTGCAGTTGGACAATATGGACACAAGCTCGACATACGGCCATCACTTTCAGTTAATCAGAGATGAAGATAAGAAGGCTACATTAGTTAAGTGCACTTTGTGTGCGACACCTAAAGAGCTGTTCACTTCGATAAATAGCACCAGATATTTGACCAAACATTTATAATGGAGCTGTAGTAACCTGAAGTTCACAAAAAAGAAAACACATGAATGATTGAGAGTGGGGATAAAACAAAGCAGGTAAAATGATCGTTCTCTCGCTCAGGGATGGCACTTCAACTTCAAGAGGTTAAGAAACTCGTGGTGGAAGAAGTTGTACGTAGAAGATATGCTACCGCTTTCCACAGTGGATTCACCAGCATTTGGAAACCTTGTCAGAGAGATCCTTGTCGCAAAGAGCAATAATGACAAGGTAAGCTAACACAAATTTTCCCTGTACAAGTGCTATTAACAATAGTCTATAAATAGTTCTGGTCAACATGTATCAAGCTGAAGCATACAAAAATTCAGGTTAAACAGTACGTTAAACACAATAACGATGCTGTAGGTTAGCTGCTAAAGTTAGCCCCACCGAAACCATCTATTTTTGAAACATGTCTCTAACCTAGCAGACTGAACTTAAATTTGAATATTAATATTGAAATTGTGGAATGCACTAACTGTTTCGGCCTAAAGCATAAATGCATCACAATGCTCTGAAGTAAAGTAATAAAGGGATTAAAATACAAAAAAAAGATCTATCTCGTCTAAAAAGTTTGCAATACAATACAGATCAAATGATTTGTGCATTTTTTAGGTTTAAGGCAACCTTCCAGTGGACGTCTAATGAGCGCATGGAGCTACATTTGGAATGGCAAATTCATATTTGTAGTTACAGTATGTTGGTGAGTAATATAAAAGTAATACAATGGTTGTGTAATGCCTTTCATTTCAAATACAGTAATATTGAAATGTAACAAATTACTTTGAAATGATAATGCATTAGTTTTGAAGTAATTTGCACAACACTGTCTAGTTTCAGTAATTCTCTGACGATCTGTGTTTATGAATGGCCAAAAAAAAAAAAAAATCCAACTCACGACAGTCATGATGGACTAGAAAGGAGTGTCATATAAAAGACAAAATGACAAAGTAGCAAGTCAGTCATCGACCTCGTGACCTCTATTTAACCACTGTAAAACTCCACTCGTCGCGTGTCCTCGACTCACCTGAAAGCCTTGTCAGAAGTGTAATATGATGCGATTTGAAGTTGGCCGAACATGTCTCTTCTCAGCCAGAACAGGGCCAAAGGCAGCAGAGCGTGAAGGCAGGCAGGGAAGGTCTCACATGCAGTAAAGAGTTTGAGCTTGGGTGCGTGGACAACTGTACCAGTTAGGCAGCAAGCTTTTCTTTATGTGACAGTTCTCATTGGCAACGCTACAGAAGGGGCAAAAAGGGAACGTGACCCACCTACAGAAGACACTTTTCATTCACCCATTTTCTACTGCTTTTCCGGTTCAAGGTCCTGGGCAAGTTGAGGTAGACTGCAGGGCACTTATAGGTCAACAACCATTCTCACCCACAAAAACACCAAATATATTTGTGACACGTTTTCACAAAACCAGGCATATGTCTTGTTGAAGTGACATATTTAAATTCTACACTTAATTCCCTTTGATATGATATATAATACATGACGGTAGCTCGAAAATGAAGTTACAACGATTAGAATGTTTCCAAATTGAGATTCCTAGTTTGGATAAAAACACAATCCTTTACTGGGCACAGCGATCGCTTTTAGTCGATAGTCTGAACATGTAAAAATTGCCCTTATTAGGCACACATTTTTCTATGAAGTCCTCAACAGGCAATTTAGAACAACAGGAATTTAGAGAAATTTAGAGGAAAAGTTAGTATTCAGGCAATGGTTGTTATGTATGCTGTTATGTACGGCCGCTGTGCCCAGGAAAGGGTTATGGTTTTGGCACATTTATCCTTCAAATGTCAGTAGCAACCGGTATCTTCGGAAAAAGCTACTGACCCAAAAAATTAAGGAAGTGTTAAATGACCACTGGAGAGTAAATTCCATTGGCAGGTAAGGACATGTGAAATTTGAATACAGTATTTTAAAATCTGAGGAAGTTTAACATTTGAACTGATGAAATTGGGCAAAAACTGTTGAAAATAGAAAAGAAATTTTCCCTTACACTAAATAATTTCTGAGGCATTATCTGCTATAGTTTGCTTGAACGCTGCTGTGTGTGTGTGTGTGTGTGTGTGTGTGTGTGCAGGTGTGTGCGTGTGTGTGTGTGTGAGTGTGCGTCCGTGAAAGCGCATGTGTGTGTGTGCGTGTGTTGATATGATTCACTGGGTCAAATGACCAAATCTATTCCTCTTAGACAGGGGTGTCAAACAAATTTTTATCGAGGGCCACTTTGTCGTTATAGTCTCTGTAGGAGGGCCAACTGATCAAAAGGGGAAGTGGTAACAAAAAATGTTTGATCTTTATCTTGTTTACCTTTTTTTTTAACCCTCTCCAGGCAGTTTTGCAAATTTGAAACAATAATATGAGAGTCCCCTAAGTATTTGTTGCAGGTACCAGGACGCCACTGGACCAACAGATATATGTATAGTTTCCTGTAAACAGGTTACAACTGTTAGAGAAATGGAGACAGCGAAATGCACACGGCTGTTTTCACCGAATCTCCAGAAATTCTCTTTTTAGTCACATTGGTTATGAAAAATTCACAATTATTCAATAAACTTTGAAATACAAGAACCATTCTGTCATCATCACTTATCTGTAACACTATTCCAAAAAATCTGTTTTTGGTCTTTACTTGTTTTAGCTACCCCAACTCTTTCCTTTCTACAAGCTAAATCAACATATGAACTCGACACCAAAAGACACACAAACGTTCCCAAATGTGACATAAGGATCAAGTGATTTCCCTGAGTGCTGTGTGACAGACTACCCACCTGTAAACAGGTAACAACTGTTAGAGAAATGGAGACAGCGAAATGCTGTTTTCGCCGAATCTCCGACAATTAAAGGAGATCCACTGCGCATGCTATAGGGCCTCTCACGCACCATCAGGATTAGAAACAGGTAAACATTACTGTCACCTGGTGCACAAAACATGTACTGCTCCTGGAGAGAACAAGAAATTTACTGAGACTGGGTCTCAAAAGAAGAACAAAAAAAATAGACACACTATCAAAATACTGAAACCAAATAAAACAATCACACTAATGTGATGACGCTTTAGTGGGCATCACATATTCCACATTAATATTGACGCTCAGCCATTCCATTTTGATGTGGGCAAGATGGTGCAGAAGTCCCATGGCGATTATAATTTTTAACCATTAAAGTTTCTAAATTGCTTGCAGTGTATTCGGTTGCTTTATCAGATCTGATACATTTGATCTTAGCATAGGGGGCTGCGTCTGCAATAAATTTCTCAGTCACTTGTACTGTGTCACTTTTGTGTTTAAGAAAATAAAAGAACACCGCACCGGAAAAATCATCAGTAAATGACAAAATGTACTTTTACCCCTTTTTTTATTCTGGGTGTATTGGTCCTGCCAAATCTGTGTGTACCAGTTCTAATGGTTTAGTAGCTCTTTTATCACACTCTCTATTTCTAGTCTGCACAAACTTGCCCTGAGTGCACACATCACAATGTGGGGGTTGGTTTGTTGTACCTTTAATTTTCATGCCTACCACAACAGACTGCAACCTCTGAACATCACTATAGTTACAGTGCCCCAAAATCTCATGCCACGTTTGTAAATCATAACACCCATTTCTTGGACCTCATGACATTTCTCATAGTCTTTTACAGTGTGCAAATAAAAAAAGGCTATTGTGCATGTGAATCGGAAATTTTGTACCATCTTTGTGAATCAGACTGTCCTTGCTCTTCTTAAAGATCACTGTCGCTCCACTGGAAGTCGCCGCTTTCACAGAGAAAATGTCTTGTGGATATGAAGGAACGTACAATGCCCATTTAAGCCTTGTTTGAGGTGTCGGCCTCTGCTGTCTCTCAGGTCGACATCTGAATCGCCACGACGCTCTGCAACGCCGTTCACCTAGTGCCGTCAGCGAGCTCGACACAGTGTACCTTGGCCTGGAACTGCTTGTTGAAGCACCTGAACGTGGCGAGGTCATTAACAATGTGTGAGGTTGCCCCGCAGTCGACCACCCCGACTTGACTGGTAGTGTTCTGCCTTGTCTCTCACCTTGAATGCATACCCCACCTGGTCATCTGTCCTGGTTGCCTCCTCTGCAACCTTCTTTACATCTTCTCGCCGTCGGCAGGTTGTGTCCCGGTGTGTGGGGCTCTGGCAGTGTGAACGCCACAGCTTTCGTTGGCAGGTGCAGGTCATGTGGCCCTTCAGGCACCACCTGTAGCAAGCCAGATCTGCTGTTTGCTTGTACAGCTCTAGCCTCACCACCGCATTCATCTTGACCTGCTTTGGTGGGCCTTGCTGCTCGCTGTGCTCGGGTAGTCATCACCTTGTCCTCTGTGGCTGTAGCACGCATTTTCTCTGTGTCCTTGTAGCTTCTCAGTTTTGTCTTGAAGTCAGCAAACGCTAATGTGTCATCTGTTTGCGTGATATGAATTGCAAAGGGCTTAAATGATTCAGGGTATTTCAGGGTATAGGCTGTTGATAGCAATGGTCTTGAAGGGGCTCTTCAAGACCATTGCTACCAACAGCCTATCACTTAAAGTCTCTCCTGCGTTTCTCGACGCTGTGATAGCAGTCTCTGCGCGAATCACATAGTCACACTCTCATTACTTGATTTCTGGAGTGAGGTGAGATCTGTATACAGGCTGATAATTCTTGGCTTTCCTTTACCCACATAATCAAAATTTTGAGTGCTGCACGGCCATCGTCTTGTGCCTCTGGCATCACCGGTGACAAGCTTTTGTCAACCAAGAACTGTATCAGCTCGGCATAGGCTTCCTGGTTCTTGTTCCCGTCCGCAACCAGCTCATCTTCATTTTCACTTGTGGTGCGCTTAAAATTGTTTCTTTCAGGCCCTGCAGACGAAGGTAACCCAGAAACTTTGTCTCCCATAGTTAACAATTATTTGTATCCCCGTCGAATGCTAGTCGGGACCAGTGGCTCCTACTCAGCTCTGCTGATTGATGACTCATCATGCCACAACAACAACAAAAAAAAAAAAAATACACTTCTAATAATTTGAATCAGCAGTCTATTAAGCGGCAAACGGTTCAAATTACGGGCGTCAAGACGAGGTAAAAGTAATAAAATAACAGACTCGGAGACTTGACCTCTCTTTCACACCATCAGAGCCAACTGCCCTCATCTCCATGGGGTTTTTATTAGACACACCCACATGCAGGTGAATAGCATCAGCATGATGACATTGCATGATTACCTAAACGTTTAAACAAAAATAACTTGCCCAAGTGGCCATGAAAATAAAAACATAGATTGCTTCAAATTAGAGAGCATCACACAACTGATACAAGATAGCTCAAAGAGTAACAGTTATATGTTCTTTTATTTTTATCTTTTTAGAGTGAAAATATTAAGGACATAGTGATCTAATGCTGTACTGGAGTATTATTACCAAGATTTTTGGTCTAATTCTGACTTTTTAAACCTTTTGGGTGGTGGACCTTACTGCACTCCCCCTTGTTTGTAACTTAAGCATCTTACTATGTTTCCCCTAAAAATATCACTTTCTGTAATAATATGGTTTTGAACTAGATTTTCAAGCCCTGTTGTCAGTGCCAGAGTAAAAGTGCATGTGGGTTCGAGAGGATCAACTTAAGAGTCCTTTTGCGCAAGCCCTTTAAAATGGCGTAGAGGGAAGCTTCTCAGCTCAGCAGGATGCTTCTGTTAACTCACATCTGATGCTCACCTGAGAGGCGAGCGTGCATGTTTTTTTTTTTTGTCTAGGACCTTTGAAACCAGTGAGAGCAAGTGAGCTGGAAATAAGAACAAAGGCACACAATGACACAGAGGAAGGAATAACAATGAGTGATGTGCTGTGCCGTTGCATGATTCCATGAATAGAAGCCGTGTGTGCGTGTGTGCGTGTGCATGCATGTGTTTGTATTGCATTGGTCTTAGATTATCATAAGAGTATGAATACTGTATATATCATTTCACTAATTAACATTTTGAACTCTAATTACAAGGCAATGGGGACAAAGGCAGTCTGTCATCCTCACTCATGCCTAATCCCTAGACGGATTGCTTTGTCAACCACACTCACATAAACACTTGCATAAAAGGTATCACTTCCTCTTTTTGACTCTGCTTCCACACACCTGTCATTCCAATCCGTTCGAGAGGGACGTCTAGATAGTAGTAGCACCAAAGGACGTGTATGAAAGTCAGTCAGTGAAGGTTCGCATTTTTGGGGAACATGTTGAAAGCTTTGAAGCTTTCCCATGTCAGGATCAAAAATACTGTATGTATTCAAACACAAAGTAACCTGAAGTTATAGTAATACATTAATAGTAAGTTACCGCACAGCACATAACTCATTGTTATTCCTTCCTCTGTGTCATAGTGTGCCTTTGTTCTTATTAACAGTGGGAGGGCAGAAACATGTAGTGATAATTATGATAACATCTGAAAAAAATAAATGATATGTTCTCACAAAATCAAGCGTTATTAAGATTTTTGTACAAAAATATCAAATTTGGGATTTCAAGAAAAACAACCTCTCGATTGTATATATATATATATATATATATATATATATATATATATATATATATATATATATATATATATATATATATATATATATATATAGATCAGATATGAGAAATCAGAAAAATATCAGAAAAAATATCTGAAAAACTATAAGGGATTAGAGATTAATAATTGTTCAAATGGCACTGCAGTGCTTTTATTTAGTGTAGAAGTACTTTGTTTGAGACATGCATTAACACGTGTTGTATGCTTATAATCATATTTCACTTATTTTCACATACTCCTTGGATTTTTTTCCATTATAAAATTACATTTTTGTCAAACATCTGGTTGGGAAATGCCTTGCATCCCTTGTCCCAGTGAAATTTATGTCAACCATCCATGATTGATGTAACGAAGATAATACAGAATATTAGGGGTAGTTTTCCTCTGCAAAGAACATCATTTAGCTAAGATTTTGTTTACTCAAAGGAAACTTTAATTTATTTATTTTTTCTTAATTTGCTTTGTCACAATCACTGAATCGTTCCAAGTGTGTCTCCCACTCTTCTCTTGCATTATCATTGAAAAATGAGCCGTGTCTTCTATAGATTTAGATGAAGCTTCATCACAATGCCATCATCAGTCAAAAAGGCACGTGTAATATTTAAAGCCATCAGCCAAGAGACTGTATGACTGACTAACAGACTGCATCCAAAATGAGTGAAGTTGAGAAGGATTACCTCATGGCCAGGCTTTTCTGCAGTAGAACTGGATGTGTTCCGCAGATGTCTGCATGATCCCAAACACAGGCAGCACCCGCTGGGAAGAAGGAGAAAATGATGACATCATGCAGTGAAATTTACTTTTTTTTTTGGTTTTAATATACAGTAAGGCCTTGAGAGGTGATTGAACCAACTTGCAATTCTGACTTTGCTTTGACTCAATGTAGGCATAGTATAGTGGAGGTGTGTTGAAATATAGGGGGTCCTCGGGTTACGATTGTCTCAACTTATGATGTTTCGAAGTTACGAACGCGCTGCAAACAATGGCCATCACTAAAAACGGTGAATCACCAACGAAGAAGTTGTTGCACGCAAGAGAGACCGTTCGAGTGCTATGTTCCGATTTTGGGTTCTGTTGATGTCATAAAAGTGATGGTTGAGATCAACCCTGCCTTTTTGCTGCCATTCTTGCCAGCTGCAGGCACATCCACACGGCTTGTAACAGAATAACATGCACCCGCGCAGGGCGAAAATGGCCGCCGTGCTGTTTACGGTTGCACGGCACTTCAAAACAAGAGTTCTCTACAAAATAAAATGGAGGGCAAGAAGAAAGTTTATCCGACAAAAGGTGGGCAAAAAGGGGCAGAACAATAGTACAACACTTTATCGTACAGTACATATAGGGAGTAATCTATTTATTTATTCATTATTTATTTACTATTATTATTTTTTAGTTAGTATTTGTATGACTTACTATACACTGAAATTCGGGTTACACCGCATCTTAAGAAATGATCGACGTCGTAAGTCGAGGACCCCCTAAATATTGGTGCAACTTGACACATTAATCAAAAACTTATTGGGAATAAAAGCATTCAGACCCTAGAACCGGGGAATTATACCTGAATAAAGCTTGATGGAAAGAATTGACCTAAAATGACTAGGTGTATTGCACTTCTAACCTTACTAATCATCTGGTGTTCAAAATATATTACATGTAGCCTACAAGTTTTTCATTGCCATGCGCCATTTTTTTCAATAGGCACAGTGTGCGGGGAGATGGCTTCCATTTTAATTAAGACACCATTTTAAGGTCATTTTGATCATTTTCAGTTGTACTTCAATCGCTAACTTGTCCTAGACAATTTGTAGGAGGATACTACATCTTAGGTGAGTGTCAATACATATTGCAAAATGTGTGCGTTTACGTCTCTGCATATTGGTTTATACGGCAATGGACTTTGATGATTCATCATAAAATGCAAAAATAAAGTAAGCTTCACAAAGTTATAGTAAAGATACAATATGTAATCAAATAATATATCAAATTACTCTCAAAGTGTGTTGCCACCCTGACAAGCTGATGCAAAAAAATGCAACTGAATGGTTTGTTCTATGAGCAAGAACACACAAAACTGCCAAGCAGGTACACATATGAGACCGAAATCACTGATGCGTTACGCTGCGTCCTTCACTTCGCGTATTTGTGTTTCCGTGACAACCGAGCCTAAGCTGAACATTTTTTTTTTTAGTTCTTTTGAAAAGTGGCTCTAAGGTGTGCCTTGGCTGGCATACACTTAAACATTGGGCAAGAATTTCCGCTCATGTCCTCAAATAGCAGAAAACACAGATGCGTTTGATACAGGATCAAAAATTCAGGTCGATCATACTTTATTTGACAAATATGAAAAGAACCCGTCAATGTAGCGCAACTTATGCCTAACTAACAAGCTAGTGGAGAAGCGATAGCTAATCTCTCTCTTGCTGGGTGGCGAGGAATATCGCAGGTTCTGTTCTATAGTTTTCACTTTGCCTCTCATAAAGCTAAGCATGCGCGTCCCATGCCTTCCTGTTCTAAGGATATTTGTTTACTGAAGTGGCTTGGACTGACTGTCCTGGGCTGCAATATCATTCTCACAAACATTTGAAAGAGATTATTTACATTGTCAATTTACTTCTAACTTCCTTGGATGAATTAAACTGGTTCCAGAATAAACCACAACTGAAGAACTTGCAAAACTTTTCAAGGACACAGGCTTGAAAAACACGACGTTACACTGTGCACACAGAATGTGCGCATAACATGAGAGCAACACTGAGAATGACATTGAGGAAGACTTTTTGATTAAATAAATGGTGCTTACCAAACACTACGTCCTGGTACTCATGTGAGTAACACACGAAAACAATTATGTACACCGCTGTCTATGAGTATATTTTGTTTGTTGATTATCAGAAAGCTGATATGCCTGCTACCTGACGCAAACCTGCATCCAACAACACTGCGGCTCTGTTGAGCATTTTTTTCTATGACATGATTATGCTCATGAGTTGAGTAAGCCTATGTGAGGGCACTATTAGTTAATTAGATCATATGTAATCCGAATGACTTAATTGAATGTGGTACGCAATTACCTTCAGACAGGTTTGAGTATTTTTCCTTCCACACAATAAAAGTGTGCGAAAATCAGTCTTGTCTGATCGTTGCAAGTATATTTTATTTACTAGTGCCAGATGGTGGCAACAAAGCTTACAGAACAACAGTTGGGCAGATTGTGAACAATTTTTCACATAGGCAAAGTGGTTGCAGTAAGCATCTTATTACCACTCGTGTTTGAAGTCTACTGTAAAACTAAAATTAAAATTAGGAGAATTATGCATTGTGTATTTAACCAGATCAGGTAAATTTGCCTGAAACCCCACTAACTACAGTAAACATGAGCAAATTTCTAAGCTGAAATAAAACCAGGATCAAGCAGATCAAAAATATGCAGAGACTCCGGTTATATAAATATGGCTGAAATCGGTGTATTTGTTTATATATGTATTTATTTTGCCGAGGTCAACTATTAGTACTGCAGTTCACAGACCTTGTGACTATCTTTTTCGTATTCTGTATTCACGTCAAAAATACAGCCTCTTTGTGTCTGTAATGTTCTTGTTAGCATTGAGAAGGAGTCTGGATGAAATCATCGCTTTAACAAATGTGTGTGTTTTATGACCATTCGTCAAGTATTTTATTCAAACTGTCTGAATCTGAGATCATACATTTGCACCTCATTACAACCTCACTTCGACATTCGTCAGCCTGGTTGGGCAAGCAGAAAATAATATATGCAGGAGGAAAAGAAAATCCTATTTCTGCAGATATGTCGATTTAAATGTCTGTGGCCGATAATTTCACAGGATTTGTAAAGCCTTTTAAATCCAACACAGTAGCGCCATCTAGTGGCTTTTTGGAGTTTTACATTTGTACATCTGGACATTTGTTGATCGCTTTTGGGCGTAAAGGATCTCTTCGTTGTTAGACAGTTCTGATTTTGATAGGTTTCCCATTTCATTATTGTCACTGACGTTTGCAGTGGTTTAAAACTATATTGCCTCATATATAAATAGTGGCAACTGATGTAAATGAGTAACAGTAAAGTGAATAGGAACATCTTAAAATGTGATGCAAATGCATGTCGTAGAAAACTACAACTCACTACCACTAAATGAACTTGTACATTGGGTATACTTGTGGAGACCAGTGTATTTCCACACTGTACACATAATGTAAAGCACTGTAGCACAATGGAAACAAGCTATAGACTAGTCCATGCAAAAGGCCTTTTAGTGATTGGAGCCCTCATACGCACTCGTACACACGTACACAGGCTTTTCTTCAGAGCATTTAAACATCAATAAACCCACATCAGCAATTATAACTTACCATTGCCAAAACTTAGAATATAGTAGTTATAATAGTCATTATAATTTCAAATTATTTGTCCACAAAGTTTTATAAAGTCTACCAAGAGCAGACAAGCTTTAGCACGATTGTACGCTAAATTACAGATGGCAATTTAATATAAGTGTCATGTCCGGGCATGGTGAGTTGGGAGGAGAAAGGAAGGGGACCCAAAAAATGCAGAAAAATTGAGAAATATGTGGCCCAAAAATGGATGTTTTAACTAGAAAATGAGGCGGAATCGAACCGGTAGCAAAACTGGACAGTGTCACCAGACAGGTGGACGAAATCAAACTAACGAGAACGCAGGCAGATGCGATTGTGATCTTTTGACTTGATTGGCTATTGAAGCTGTCTTACAAAACTATGGGCCTGTACACAATACGTCATTACAAACTGCACAGAAGCCTTCTACTTGTTCAAGCGAATGCCTTCCAGCTAGTATTCGTAAAAATAGATTCAAAATGAAATACTTTTATTGTAGTTATTATAATTATTAGCATAGTTTATAATTATGATAGTGTCAGGTTATATTAGGCCAGCAGAGAAGGCCTTGCTGGCCCTGACGGTCCACCAATGGGTAAACCTCACATGCAGTTTAAAGTATTTTTTTCAAAAGGAAAAACAGCTACATTTGCGGATGATGTAGTGCAGTTGGCTTCTTCAGGCCGTGATCTCCAACTCTCACTGGAGTGATTCGCAGCCAAGTGTGAAGCAGCTGGGATCAAGATCAGCATCTCTAAATCTGAGACCATGCTCTTCAATCGGAAAAGGGTGGAATGTCCTCTCCCAGGTCAGGGATGAGGTCCTGCCCCCAGTGGATGAGTTCAAGTATCTTGGGGTCTTGTTCACGAGTGAGGGTAGGATGGAACAGAAGATTGACGGGTGGATCGGTACGGCGTCTGCTGTAATGCGGACTCTGTCCGCAGTCTGTCGGGGTGAAGAAAGAGCTGAGACGAAAAGGCGAAGCTCTCTATTTACTAGTCGATCTACGTTCCTACCCTCACCTATGGTCACGAGCTGTGAGTCGTGACCGAAAGAACAAGATCCTGGATACAAGCGGCTGAAATGAGCTTCCTCCATAGGGTGTCCGTGCTCTCCATTAGAGATAAGGTGAGAAGCTCGGTCATCCAGGAGGGGCTCAGCATCGAGCCACTGCTCCTCCGCGTTGAGAGGAGCCAGTTGAGGTGGTTCGGGCATCTGGTTAGGATGCCCCCCAGATGCCTCCGACGGTGAGGTGTTTCTGGCATCTGGTTAGGATGCCCTCTGGATGCCTCCCCGGTGAGGTGTTTCGGGTATGTCCCACAGGAAGGAGGCCCCGGGGACGACCCAGGACACCCTGGAGGGACTATGTCTCTCAGGTGGCCTGGGAGCACCTGGGGATTCTTCCGGAGGAGCTGGACGCAGTAGCTGGGGAGAGGGAAGTCTGAGCTTCCTTGCTCAGGCTGCTGCCCCTGCGACCCGACCTCGGAACACAGCGGTAGAAGATGGATGGAGGGATGGATGGAAAAAAGCTAAGGACAGGAACAAATATAAAGACTTTATTCAGAGACCAAAACTTTACATTTTGCTTGATAAAGTCGGATGTTTTCTTTCACAATTCCAGCAACACAATCGATATTTTCTATGCTGGTAGAAAGGGCCTTTGATTTAAATTAGCATGAAAACATTCCATAGTATATCACTAAAGTAGTAGTCAAGTCATAAAAAAAATCAGTTCTTAGGACATTAATTTTATTAAAAAAAACAAAAGGAATAAAGCAGGAACTGAGCTTGCTCTCTTGTGCCGCGAGACATATTCTTATGCCATAAGGCAAAGTAGTTTGTAGCATATGTCTGCAATACCTCATACAGTTAGCTAGCAGTGACCACACTGCACTTCCAAGAAGTTACTCCAAAGTGCTCTTGCTGCAGGTTTGACTTTGTTAGTGTTGTATTCTGTGGCGCTATCTCTCCATTGCCTTATCATGCTGTTAGTGTTGTATTCTGTGCAGGTATCTCTCAGGGTCGCTCTCTCCATCTCTCCGACAGCCCGAACCACCTCGAGGTGGTCGCTCTGATGACCTTCGGATTCCTCGGCTCTCGTTTAGTAATGCCGCAGCCCCTGTAGTTCTTGCTGTCACCTCACTTGTAGTGTGCTGATGTGGACCTTCGCTGCTGTGAGCTGCAGTCTCTGCACCTGTCTCATTGCCAGAGTCCTGTTCCTGACCTCTTGGAAAGCCCTCACCAATCCTAAATGAAAGGAAACATTTAACAATAAATAACAGCAAATTCACACATTATTTGGTATCATGTGGGGACATTTAACGCTACATTCCATTTC
The DNA here is from genome assembly GCF_059441005.1 of Hippichthys cyanospilos. Lineage (NCBI taxonomy): Eukaryota > Metazoa > Chordata > Actinopteri > Syngnathiformes > Syngnathidae > Hippichthys > Hippichthys cyanospilos. The sequence goes on from NC_142376.1 coordinate 20,122,659, forward strand.
AAGCGCCAATTCCACACCCCAAAATGGCCGACATTCAAGACACTACATCGCCCAGAATGCCTCACAACATCAACAGGAGCGGCTGCTTAAGCCACCAGATAAAAGCTGACCTGGTTGAGTGAAAAGCGAGAAGACTGGGAAGAAGAGGAATCCACAAGAAATACGATAGAAAAAAGAAAGACACTAAAGAAAAAAGAAAGAGCAGACTTCACTTTGACTATGGCTTTTTGATAACTTTTGTTTGAGCTTTCTGAGGAAAGTAATTTTGAATCCTGAGAAAAGACGAATACAGGGTTAACCTGAAGAGGCAATGTGGGTCGACCCTTCCCATGACCTAACCACCTGTAGGAGGCGCTAAAGGGGTCAGGTGTTTAGAGAGCTGGGCGGCGGCCAAGGGCGGTGACCTTGGCGTACCAATCCCTGCTAGCTTATGAAGCTAGCTCTTGGCGCATGGAATGTCTCCTCTCTGGCAGGGAAGAAGGGACACACACATCTTGAGCTCTGGTGCCAGTCTTCTCGAAATGGGTTGGACTATCTTCCACTCCTGAGTTGCCCACGGTGAGAGGCGCAGAGTAGGTGTGGGCATACTTATTGCCCCTGGCTCGGCAAAGAAGTGTAATCTTGGCAGTCCTGTCGTTTCTCAACCTGCTGAAGAGCTTTGCAGTAGTTTCCTATCAAGCAGCAACCCCTCTCCTCTTTAGTCCGCGTGTGAATTTCAGACGGCTTTTTGAGTCATAGCAATATCCTGTTTTTGGATGTACAGTATAATTTCAGTTTTAATTGTCTTTGTGGCCAAAAATTATTTGCATCCCTAAAACATACACACAATATATATCTGCCACTGTATAACACTATACCTGAGATGGTTGAAGGCCCGCAGCCAATGATCACCCAGTACGTCCCTCCCGCTAGTCCTCAGGCCCCTGCGGTGACTCCGGGTCCTGAGTCCAACCAAGGCCTGGGCCAGCTCTGTCTCGTCCCTGTGTGCCCAAACCAGCTGGGCCCGCTGCTCCGCATCCTGGTCACCAGCCGCCTTGAAAAGTCTCTGGAGTTGCCACAGGTTCACGTTGCTGAAGATGTTTCCAGAGCCAGCCTTTCGTGCTCGCCTCTCTGCGAGGCGCCAAAGGGTGGATGGGCCAGCCACCACAGAAGAGGAAGAGGAAGTGGACCCGCTCTCCATTCGAGGAAAAATGCCGGGCAAGGTGGCACACAAGGTATTTGCTGTAAGAGGATGCAAATAAGTAAAATTTGTAAATTCAATTTCTCCCCCAAAATGTGATTTAGTGTATAATCTGAGGCGACTTTTTTTTTTCTTCATGATGAATGTTTGTCTGGTTATACTCATGGTACAGAGCAGGGATTGCCAACTTTGGTCAGTGAGGGCACCAATCCTGCATATTTTGGATGTTTCCAACACACCTAATTCATTTGATCAGCTCACCAGGAAGCTCTGCAGATAGAACCAGGTGCACCGGAGGAGGGTTACACCCAAACCATGCTGGCACCGTTGAGGACCAGACCTGTTTAACCCCTGCTCAATATATAAATAGCAGTACATTTTATTCCAAAAAGACTATATTTGGTCTCAATTTAAACAGAATAAGATTTATACTTTGAACTACTCTGAAAAATATTCAGAGTAGTTCAAAGAAACATAAAAACAAAAAACATAATAAATGTTGCCTTTAAAATTGACTCTGTTTGGACTGGGACCAAATATTGTGTTTTTAGAGAAAAACGTGTCCTAAGCAAATTTACTCTGTACAAGTCAAATGTTTAAAAACACATTACATGTCGGGACCAAATATTGTGTTTTTAGAGAAAAACGTGTCCTAAGCAAATTTACTCTGTACAAGTCAAATGTTTAAAAACACATTACATGTCTGTATTCTCATCAAGAAATTCAAGCTGTTACCTTAATAAAATGCACAACTTCAAACTCATTCCAAATCATAAAGCATCATCAAGCTAACTGAGAAAATACCAAGAAGCAAAGTTGTTATTGAGGGAAAATGGGTCTACGCTGTCGAATCCAGTTATAAAACAATCCATTTTGATTAACGTTCTAGTTGTATACCAAATAATTCCGTCAACATTTTTTCAAAAAGATCTACAATTCTGAAAATGTTAAAAATACATAAATTGTTTACAAACGTTTGACTGCTAGAGTAGTCAAAAATATGATACCTGCATTATGGATTGTGTGTGTCCAATTTAGCTTTTTTGTGTGTTGTTCGTGAATTTCTAAGAGGGGGAAAAACGTGTTCAGATTTTTTCTTTTATCCTGGTCAGCTGTCCGTTGCTTTGCTGATCTGCTCCTGTGATTCTTAAGCCCTACTTACTGCAGTTGTCCTACTTCAAAAGCACGTTACGTTGCACCGTTGCAGCTAGTTTGTGGGACACGAGCAGAACACACACTGAAGGTTTAACTCAATATGGGCCATATAAAATCAAGTCGGTTAATGTTAGATCATGGCTTGACAGTAGGTTATTACGCATTAAAATTCACTCAACGATATGCAACAGTAAAAATTAAGTTGAGGAGTGAGTACAGTTTTGTATGTGCAGCAGTTATGATGAAAGACCATAATTCTTCTTTCGCGTGCCTATTATTGGCCAGTGATGGTAAAACTGCTGCAAAACGACTATAATTCTGGTGCTTCGAAATAAACGTGTACCCACAATAAATTCGAACACTATATAATGATCTGTTTCTACTCGGTTAATGCAGGAGCTTAAGGACAAACACAAGCAATGTGAAAATTGCATGTACTTACGCAAATAAAACGTAATGTTCGGCAGAAGTCACCGGTGGAGAATTTCCATCGATGGGGCAGCTGTATGCTAAATTGGTTTCAATAAACACTGCCACCATGCCTGACGTGCAACATTTTTGTTGGTTCCTTTAAGGTCCAATTGTGCCCTTGAGCGGGTTAACCCACTCCCGAGACAAACGCCAATGAGAAAAATAAACTTCGAATTTAGTAGGCGGGGTATTGTATACACGGGCCAATCAGGATATTGAAGAAGGGGGCTATATTACAGGCACCGCCCCTGTTATACGTCAATCTTGCCCATTGACGTCAGTGGGGTAGACTAGCACGAGAGTGGTCAGATTAGTGTGCATGAGATGAGTATCCTGCGCGTATGCAGTGACGTTTAACCCCGTACCAGTGATTACGGTGACATTCTTTTCGTCAGTTTGCAATTCTGCGTGCCTTATTGAGGGGTATGGTTTTCCACATAGTGATAATGATAAGTGATAAACGTTTTTTTCACTAAAATGTCTATGTTGTAGTTACACTATAAACTAACCAGATTTGAGGAATGGAATGTGTGAATTAATTTTCATTCTAACATCAATTATTTAAATGTTCAGACCACATCTTTTTATTTTGCTTTTAAAGGAACCAAAATGTGTTTAAAACAAAATGTAACAATTTATCCAACCATTTTGTTAACTGCTTATCTTCACATGGGTTGCAGGCGTACTGGAGCCTATCCCAGAAATATGTGGGCAGTGGGCAGGGCACACACTGAACTGTTTGCTGTCAAGTGCAATGCACGCACACAAAGACAAATAAGCATTCACAATCACCATCACACCTAGTGAAATAATAGACTGTCCAATATCTTTGACATGTGCCTGGAGGAGCCCCATTGTGAGAACATGCCTACTCCACACAGAAAGGCTGAAGCCAAAAGCAAACTCATGAACAACCTCCGGCATGTGAGGCGGACATGCAAACCTCTCTACCACTGTGCCTCCCCAGTAAAAATGAAAATACACGCCGGAAGATAAGCAGCTCTAGAAGAAAAAAAAAAGATGCATATTCATACATGTAATTATTGATACTTCATGTTTGACCTCTAATATGTACAGTATATATTTCATCTTATTTCTATACTCAGGGGTTTAGGCACTAGCACAAAAATACCAAATGAGCCATCAACAGGAACAGGAACCTGTGATAGACTTAAGTCAGCAGATGCAGGCATCCCTAAATTTAGCATTTTGTCAGTCATGAAGGAATGTAGTGTACTGTACTTTTCCAAACACATTAGTCATGATCACCAAAACTAAAACCACAAAACATGAGGGGAAGGGAAATCTTTCATCATAGAACTAAAAGGTAATTGAGTTCAAAGTATCAAAGAGTTCAAACATTTTACTATACAGTAGTAAACCATAAATGTATATTGTGCAATGAAGGAAAGCATAAATTACAACATGGATTAAATGCACTTGTAAAATGAGTCATCATACAAAATGTGTACAAATTTGAATAATTTATCAGCATGAAATAGATGACAAAAAGAGGAAGTAGAAGCCGGCTCATCTGTCACACTAACACACACCCAGTGGGCCACTTCCTGATCACTTGTCTGTTTGTGGTTTCAATGACAAGTGGGTAGATACATTTTTAAAAAAAAATGTAGGAGAAAAGTTGGAGCTGCAAAGAGTCGGGGGGCTACAGAGAAGCAACAGACTCGTCATGGAGCCTGAACAGATCAGAGAGGGATACTTGGTGAAAAAGGTAAGAGCACTCGCTTCCTGATATTAAATGAAGACATAAAAGTGCCCGTTATTTTCAATGTGCCTCCGTGAAGGCAAGTGTGTTGGAATGACATTAGAGTAGGCTGCCTCGTGAGCAGTCTTCATGAAGCAGAATGGGACTTATTCCCCAAGGTAGTTTTTGTGCTTTCTCTACATTAGGCATGCACCATCATGTGAGAGCTCGTGTTATGTGTTATGTGTGACCTTGTACACTGCATTTATGTGTTTACTCAATGTAATCTCTTCTGGCATTAATAAAATGACAGAATGGCAACTCTTATCATCATTACAAGTGAAAATAACAAAGAGAAAGTTGAACACATGATTGTAACTTTAATGAACTTTATTCCAAATCAGTGATGCATTGACTTGGCGAGAAAATGTCATAAGCATAAGTTAAAATGGTCTTGTACAGTGATACTCAAAATACGTGATACTCACAAAAACATGTTCAAACTAAAAGTAATGACAAAACATTTTTTTCAAGCGTTATCTACTTGTCGAAATGTGTTATGTACGGTTCAGTTGTACAGTATTTATCTCAAGTGCAATAAAGTAAAATTCAATCTTTTAGAACTTGTCATGTTCAAACATTTAGGTTACTTTTCTTGTACTTTCCATCTTCAAGGTGTCAATGTATACATTGAAAATGTTTACAAAATTACATACTCTCATAAACTGTGGTGATTCAGGGCTACATGAATAAGCTTGACCTGACTTGACTTATAGAGGCTGCCCTGGGGATGGTGGATGATGTCTCTGGGCACATAGCTTCCCTTGTAACATTTCCCTCATTTGACCGAGGCGTTGTTTATCACTAGCAAAGGTTTCATTTCATCAAAACAATAATAATCTCCCACTGAGACAAACCAAGGATATATTGAATGTAGTTTCTGAAGGATTATTTATTTACAAGGGAGCAAAAAATACAATCCTATCTGACACTGTATTAAAAAGCAATTGCACACTGAACCTTTCAATAGCGAGTTGTACCACCTTTGGCAGCTGCGAAAAAGCAGCAAAAACTGGAATCAAATTTTTGCGCTAATGAGTGATGAATCCTTCACACTACTGTGAAGGAATTATGGACCACTTTTTTGGCAGAATTGTTGTAAGGGACTGCACACCTTCCATAAAGTGAACTCATCAGGCCACAAAGTGTTATTCCAAACGTCATCATGTGTGAGATGAACCTTTTTCTGTTCATTGGAACAGCAGTGGTTTTCACTTGGGAACCCTTTCATGGATGCCATTTTTCGCCAGCATTATTCTTATAGTGGCTTTGTTTTGACCTTCTCCACGGTTTTTCTCTTTCTTGAATTTCTTTGAATTGTGGCATTATCATTTTCCTTGGAATTTTGGAGCATACTTCTCTTTGTCTAACAATATCTATTTAAATCAAGTTTGGGTCTGACCTATGAAATTGAACTCACCTTTTCCAAAACTATGCTGAGTCACAGTTGCTTTGTGAGCGACCCCATATGAAAAAGTAAGCCCTTACTTTTTTATGTGGGGTCAGATAGGTTTATAATTTTCCCCTCCATGGCAAATGAAATCATTTTGGGACTGCATGTTATATATTCTTGGGTTGTAGCAGTGTGATATTAAAATCTGGTTAGATGAAACGAAACCTTTGCGAGTAATAAATCTGCAAAACCACAGGATTCAGGAAGGGGAAAAGCAAATAATTTCTCACAGCACTCTAAGTAAAGGATTGTTCATTTGCTACATTTGCTACTTTTTTATTAATTCCAGTCATAATTTTGGCACATAGAGTAGTTTATCTCAAAGACAGTATAAACTACTTAGTGTTTCTTGTAAAAATGTAACAAATTGAATTGTAAATCCAAAGGATACTTTGCTTCATCATAAAAGTCATTTTAGGAAGTTGAGAGCTAGAGACAATAAATGAGGAAGTGGGCAAGAGACAAAACATTTACACAAACACAGCATTAAAGACAATAGATGAGCGTTAAACTGTGAAAGGTCTTGAGCAATGGTGACAAATTCATTCACCCCCTCATCCTATTGACAGACACAAGCATATGCAACTAAATATTCATCTAATAACGTCATGTTTTGGCCACTCAGAGTTCAATGCTGAGCTACTGGACAGCTGTGTGGGTGGTACTGTCTGAAGACGGGCTAGAATTCTACAAAAAGAAAACCGACCAGTCTCCCAAAGGAATGATCCCACTCAAGGAAGCCACACTCACCAGTCCATGTCAGGACTGTGGCAACAGAACGGTACGTCGATGTCATACACACACAACTTGCAACAGAAATGCACATTTGAGGGCTGATATATTCTTCAGTTGGTGTTCAAGATTACCACGTCCAAGAAACAGGACCATTTCTTCCAAGCATCACACGTGGAGGAGAGGGAATTGTGGGTGAAGGACATCAAGAGGGTCGTTCGGTGTCTGCAAGGGGGCAAGAGATTCGCCAGGAAGTCCACCAGACGCTCCATTCGCCTGCCTGAGACCGTCAATCTGACGTAAGGTCGCCACAGTCCACACGAAGCAAACCAAAAAAGGAGCACTTTCTGGCTAATTTCAAATTCTGTTCTGTTAGTGAGCTTTACAATCAATTGAGAGACCAGGATGAAGGAGTGAAGGAACTTAAACTGGAGCAAGAGAATAGAATTTTCAACCACTGCTTCACTGGTAGAATTGCTTTTTGCCATGGTTCTTTATCATTATTCTTATTGCCTATGCCGAGTTTCACTCCGAGGTGCCATGCTTTCCAAAAAAGGTTCGACGGTGGTGGAGTGGCTCATTTCAAAGGAGAAAGCCAGGAACAGGCCCGAGGCACTCATGTTAGCCACAGGGCTCCTGAACGAGGGGTTTCTGCAGCCTGCCGGCGATCTTTCGAAGGAGGGAGCGGTGAGCGGGGAGAAGTGCGTCCTTTTGGATCAGACTGATGCGTTTTACTACTTTGTAAGTTGAAGCCACCCAATCATTTACTTAGCTCTGCTAAGACTGGCCTTGATAAACTGGACAAATTATACATAGCCGTGGCCCATTGGTGGTCCTCAAACACGGACCGGCCAATGCTTATGATTATTATCGTAGGCCGGCTATAGGCTTTAACTCAAGTTATTCAGGTAAGTCCCATATGCAAGATTTCTATAGCTTTAAAAAATGTACACCAATTTACAGTGATTAAATCAATCGTAACTGAATTTAAATGCAATTGTGTCAATATAAAATGTCAATTAGATGCAAAAGAGTACTTATCAATGCAAAACCTTTTTCAAATGCTAACAGATCAAAGAGAAATAACTGGCTCAAAGGAAAATGCTAACAAGCTCCTGTAAATGTATACAAGGCAGCACTATATTACATGCTGAAGATAAGAATTAAAATTAGCTAACATGTTATCCATAGTCACAAGTTGCTGACTCGACAAACAAACTCATTTCTGGGCACATTATCCTAAATTACAAGATTCATACAAACAAAGTACAACTTACAGATTTCACAGAGCGACAGAACAATGTGTGTGGCACCGACAGTGACTGCTCTCAACTGAAGTCGCATTGTCCTTCCAAAAGCAGGCAGAGGCGGCGCCAAAAAACAAAGATCAAGCAAAACAAAATACAAATACAGCACAGCTCTATAACTGTTAAAGGATAAACAAAATCAGTTCCAAACCATTAATATAATGGGTGCAGTCCATGGCTCAAGTGGTACCGGGCCGCGGACTGGCAGTTGGAGACCCCCGGTCTCATGTTTTCAGGGGGGAATGGTCCATTTGTTTTTCAGTGAGATCCAATACAAGAGCCTTATCAAGATGTCTTTTATAAATACAGTAATTTTCATTTTTTTGTGATAAGATTCAGCGATGACTACAAAGCCAGCCATTTTCAGCTGTAAAAAGTTTTTGTCTAAACAGAAATTGATTATGTAATTATTTTTCATGTACAATTCATATCTTTAAAAACACATTTTGCCATATGCTATCTACTAAAAATAACATCTCATGTGCTTTGTGCTTAGGTAACAACCAGTCACTGCTTACCTGTTTTTTTTTTTATAAAGTTGTATGTACACACAAGTTCGATCACAACAACAAGGTAACAAAACAATATGTAAATAAATGATCAGTGCTAAAAGATAAAATAAAATAAAGTTTGTACAAAACAAGCAATAAACTTAAGAACATACTGGAAGGACAAACATGGACTACAGTGAACTGGATCCACTAATAGATGCAGTGACACTTGGACATGTAGACAGCGAATGGAGTCAATAACCCTAACTAAACTAACGAGGCAACGCGAAACAGTTGGACGGGAAACAATTGGCAGAGGGAGCTGATTGCTCAACACTCTCAGGTTAACAAGGTGTTGCATCTTCTTCTAATATGTTCAGCAGTCAGCAGTGTGGAACATTTACCCACTACTTCAAAAGAGCCATTGTCATTCTGAGCTTTTTTTTGACCTTATAGATAGTCTGAATTAGGTTGATTTGGAAAGTGACAGCAAAATATTATTTAGCTGAGGTTTTCAGAGGTGAATGCTTGCAAGAATCCTATTTCAATATTTGGTATGTTTGTTTTTTGTTTTTGTTTTTTAAATGATAGTGTTTACTATTGCATAAAGTATTGGTGGAAACCAAAATATTGGTGGAACCCAATTAAGCATTTTGCCATTCTCATTGTGACCTTAGGAGCATTAATATTCCCATTCTTAGAGTCCTGATAAGTATCTCAGTATGGCGCAGTGTATTTGTACACTAGTGAAATCTGCCACCACAATTACCAGCACTTAATTGTGAAATCAGTTCTTCTGCCATTGTATCTTGTGCATGTGTGACGTTGTGACAGGCAGACAGCGGCTTCTTCTGCGAAGGCTACTCCAGTGATGAGGACCCTCTTGTCAAGGAAGAATTCAGGGGGAATATTGTTAAACAAGGCTGTTTGCTGAAGCAGGTAAGTCAAGTCAAACTACAAGTTTCAATTTGAGTCTCTCCGTAACATGATTGAATCAAGGTTTTTAGAGTTGTGGTAATGTTCACAGGGTCATAGAAGAAAAAACTGGAAAGTCCGGAAATTCATTTTGAGAAACGACCCTGCCTTTATGCATTATTACGATCCCACCAAGGTAAATCCAGCATTTCCACTAATATAGTCCCCTTCCTCTAATAGACGGAGGGGGTGTATAGATAGTCTTCTTTGAGAATGTGATCTCATAGTCAGTGTCATTCTAGTGGGCTCGCATAGAACGTGTCTGTGTTACATCCTGCTGTGTTTACACCAAATGGACTTCCTGTGTAGAGTTTGCATGTTCTTTCTGTAAATGTAAAATTTAAATGTGCTTTATTTATATAGCGCTTTACAACCACCTAGACGTGGACCAATGTGCTTCAGAGTAGAACATACAGAATAACACATCCAATTTAAGACGCAGAATATGCAAAAAAAAAACACAGAATAAAATTTTTGAAAAAAGAGTCACCACTTTACTGAATATTGAAAGCCGTCCTGAATAAATGGGTTTTCAGTCTTAATCTGAAGAGGCCCAGGTCCAATAAAGTGCGCAAATTAAGAGGGAGTTTATTCCAGAGTCTGGGAGCAGCCACCGAGAAGGCACGGTCACCCCAGTGCTTGTACTTGGACCTGGGCATTTCCAACACCAGTTAGTTGGATGACCTCAAAGCCCGAGCGTGTTCCCGCACAGTTAAAAGCTCAGATAAATACGGTGGGGCAAGGCCATTTAGAGCTTTAAAAACGGACAATAAAAGTTTAAACTCAACTCTAAAATAATATACACAAGTTAATTGTACCCACTGCTATCTCATGGCAGAGCATTTCATTGTTCTGTCTGTCATTTTGTGTTGTCAGCATCGCCATGGATAGATGACGAAACCTAATTCTTCTCTCGACTTTTTCCATTCACGCCACAGCGAATCAACTGCCTCCATCTAAGCCTGTCTCCTGCATCCTCTTCTCTCACCCCAACTACCTTCATGTCCTCGTTCATTACATCGATGAACCTTCTCTTTGGTCCTCCTCTAGACCTCCTACCTCCAGCTCTGCCTTCTGTTTTTCCCTCAATGCCACAATCTCCAGGCCAAACAACATCGCTAGTCTCACGGCATGTACACTTTTCCTTTCAATTGAGCAGAAACTCTTCAAACACAAAAAGCAAAAATATCTCTGTATCACGGTACTGAAATTCCAGCTCACAAAACATATACAGTAATTTTAAAATCTTTTTGGGTAAATTGACATTTCTTTACATTATAAAAACAGTTTTATTTTCAAACAAAATGTATAACACAGCATTTGTTAAAATGACATACATTTACCATGCTGAATCAAAATAAATATGTAAATATAATTGAAAATACAAAGGGGCTCCGAGCTGATCCCTGATGCAGTCCCACCTCCACCTTGAACTCTTCTGTCACACCGACTGCACAACTCACCACTATCTTACTATCCTCATACATGTCCTGCACTGTTCTAACTTCTCTGTCACTCCAGACGTCCTCATACAATACCATAGTTCATCCCGGGCACCCTGCCATAAGCTTTCTCCAGACCTGCAAAGACACAATGCAGCTCCGTCTGACCTTCTCTGTACCTTTCTATCAACATCCTCGAAGCAAATACTGCATCTGTAATGCTCTTTTTGGCATGAAACCATACTGCTGCAGATGAACAACTATGCAATCATAGTAAATATTTTCCCAGCACGCAAGTGAAATTTATCAGAAATGTTTATATGGCGGTTTATACAGGAAAATGATTTGTACCCCTAAAGATCACCCTCTTTTCTGAAGTAGATTAAATTAACACCCCGGCCCCTATTTGTGGAAATAAGTGGTGGAAACTTTTAAATGCTGGAATTAACGAGCGTGACAAAAAAGACAAACTCTCAATTTAGGCTGATGACCCACTGGGTTCCATCTATCTGCGGGGCTCTGTTGTCACAGCTGTGGATTTTGTGCCTGACGGTGGGTGAGCAACACATGTTTCTCCTTTATCTTCCAGCTCATTCCCTTTCCATCTCATAATCACTTGCCCCCTGCAATTACAGCCAAAAAATACGACGTGGATGGCAACCTTTTTGAGATCATCACCTCCGATGAAACCCACTACTTCCTGCAGGCGGCCACTGCCGAAGAGAGAAAGGAGTGGATCGAAGCCGTGCAAGAGGTGGCCAAAAGTGGGAAGTAGAATTGATCTACAGTCTCTTGTTAATGGAAGGAGTTGCTCTAAAGCAGAGTGAAAGCATATGGGTTTTCACAAAATCATATGGAATTTTAAGTTATTCACACGAAAATTGTAGTCTTAGGAGCACTGTATTAATATACTTACTCCCTCATGCTTTGTAATCTCATTCCAGCTTTAATGAAGTTGAAGATAATATTGTTATCCTATGAGCACATGCACGTTCACAGTTCTCGAGAGTGGATTAATACACCCACTCTCTCCTGCTTACTTTATTTTGAGTCAATGAATAATGCTTGGGTAACTATTATTTTAATATTTGCAAAAGTGTGGGGGGATAGCTCTTCTATTGCTTCTTTCCTTGATTTTTCAGCAATATTTTATAAATGATATATTGATATTATTGTTTGAGGAGGGGTGTCGAATTAAATGCACAACTAAACTCATTGTCGCTATTTTTTCTACATAACCGAGAACTTTGCAAATAAGAAGAGAAAATTGTGCACAGTTAACTATATAAATGTGCAATAAGGTAGACAAATAAAACGGTGGGTTGCCTTGTTTGTTTCCTCTTTTTAACACAGGTGGGCGCTAAAGGTCTACCAAAAAATGTTGTTGAGCGTTTCAGCAGAGGTCCCTAAAATATTTCTATCATGCTAATGTTCATATCAAAAGGATTATGTAGTGAGCATTGTTGCCCCACTTTTGACTCGGAGCACATATATGAAGTAAAAAAAAAAAATCATGGCAAAAAAATAGGATTTACAATACAGTATGGTGTATTATTATTATTATTATTATTATTATTATTATTTTGATAGGCTGAATACATTTGGGGGAGGAGATCATTCGATGTTTGCATTAAATCTTATAGAAAGACATTTTGAGTACAACATGGTAGCTCACAAATTCTATACCCACTTCACTTGAGTAGCTTTTTTTTTTTTTAAGTATTCTCTAAGTTCAGAAAACACTCATTAGTTCCTTAAGTGCAACACAGTTGTGTTGCATTTAACTGTTGTGGCCCAGTCCATCAATAATATAGACCACTAAAAGAGGCAATCCGTGGGTTGCCATGGCAATGAGAACAATATCATTTTCCTTTCAGCCAAGTATGGCAACCAAATACACTGAAACATTGTATAATTTCGAGAGCTCAAAATGCTCATTTATGCTTCGTCATTGAAAATGAGGCACTTCTAGGAGTGTTTTTCTTGCGGACCAGTGAATAACCAGTGAATAAATGTTCCTATGATTACTATGAGGAAATATGAAAACAGCAACAGACTTACGATACAAAATGATCTTAAAATAAGCGTACCTTTACAATACGCTAAGTATTTGTTAAACTGTAGGGGCTTTAAACACGAGAGATGAGCATGCCACATTGTGTAGTCTAAACTTGCAGGATGTCGCAGGCTTGCTGGTGTCAAACCCAGCTGTCTATGGGAAGTAGGTGGGGGACAACCCTGAACTGGTTGCCAGTCAATCACTGGACCACATGTCAAGGTGATGTAAGACAGTGCTTCTCTATAATATTTTGCCAAGCCCCCCCTCTAGGAAAGGGAACACCTCCCCACCCCCACCCATCACCCACACACACACACTCAAAGCGCTGACTATAAATAAGATTATCATCTATAAAAATTGTATAAGTATACCTAAAGCTGTATCCTTTTTAACATTATCAAAAGAAAAAAAGCAATATAAATTAAGTTTCAACAATTGTTGATTATTTTGTACAGTGTTTATACGGGTTACAGCTTCATCTAAAAGAGAACAAAATAACCAACTGCATCAAAGAACCTGAAACTAAAAAAAAAAAAACAGGTTAAAACGTCTTATTTTATTGCAATTACACTTCACATGACAAAAAAAGCCTTTTCCCAGGGGTCATCTGTGCCCCCCCTGGCATCACCTTGCGCCCCCCCAGGGGGGTCCACCCCACTATTTGAGAAGCACTAATGGAGGATAACATTAGACTACAATTTTTAAAGTTAACTAACATCTGAACATGCTTTGAATGTAACTTTCCGAACCTTGCATTTAAGTATTTAAAAAATGATACTCAATGTGCATTAAACATTTTTACAATTTTTCTGCCAACTTAAAATGAAATCAGTGAAACTTATTAATACACATATATAAAACAATGTGAATAAATTAATTTCCCTTCCTTCTCCACACAAATTATTCATAAAGTTTCATTTGTTTGAAGTAGCACACTTATCCCAGACAAATTGAAAGAGAAATGAATACATACAAGCTCTTACAAAATTTAAACTTCAGTGACTATTGTGCCCCTCCCATGATGCCTGGTGGATGGTTTGGGAGTCTGACGGGTCGCTGGGCAGCACTAAAACGTTTTTGAATGAATCCATTCATGCCGTTCGATTTGGAGTGGAGAAGGTATCTTAAAATAATTCCCTTGCTGTCATTTGAAAAAGGTCACACTGGGAGCTACAGAGAAGCCCGTCTGGACGTGCTCTCATACTAAAATTGGCCTGCGGCTTGCCGCGGGATCGAAATTGATTTAACTCTGCTGAATGTCCCCCACAAGAAGTCAGTTAATGCAAACATAGATGGAGAGATGAATGAAAACGGCAATATCCTCCCAGAGGGAAGAGAAACAAAAGCAAAATCCTCCAATATAGCATTGATATGAGATTTAGAAGAAATGAACTTCAGCTTACTACAGTCCAAATGTGGATCATAAAATTTTGTAAAACGTTCATGCTCTGCCCACATTGATCTGTGTTTGTCTTAACTAATTTGATATACTGGCAAGTCAGAGACAAAGGGACTACATTACCTGCAATTCAGCGAGTGAACTTGGATTATAAAAGAATAGAAACTTTCTATTGACTGACATCAATCATCTTGGAATAGATATCCTTCAGAAACAAACAGTTTTATTGCTGGTAGTGGAAATAACTTCATAATAACGGCTTCTAAAATCTGCAGTGCACTTCAGTGGGTGTCATCGACACATCCAGTTGATGTTTTTTTTTTTTTAAATCTGTTAATTGTAATAAACACTCATGTTGTCTTCTCTCATGTTGTTCACAATGATCTCCCATTAGTTGAACAATACGTGAAAGATAAACGCCAAAGCTCTCAGCACTCCTGCTGCTGCTAGACCCGTGCTGACAGACACCTCGTTAACACACATGCAGTACGCAAACAGGCCACTCCTGCAGACTGTCACCATGACTACAAGTACTTTGACAGGTATTTACCTGCATTCCTGACTCATTCCATGTGCATACTCAAAAAATAAACTCAACAGCTTCGTGTTGGACACAAAATTGGGGAAATGGAACAGATAAAATTGATTCAAATGTAATTTGATTTTTGTGATATTGAGTAAAAGGTGTTTAAATGCTTGTTTCCATGATGTTTCATTGTAGAGGTACGCAGTTTGTTGGCACTCACAAGAGAGAGTAACATTCTAACAACGGATCGACGAAAATATTTTAAAAATCATAACCTAAATCCGACGGAACAGATAATTTCATTCTGTCATTTTAATCAGACTTGTTTTAAAATGACTGTGAATGTTTGAATGTCATTTTCTTGGGCAAGGGTTTTTTTTTCTTGGGAAGGGGAGGTGGGGTTTGTGGCAACAGAAGCGACAACAGAAGTGTTCGTATTATTTGGCTGACGGACCAACAGAATGATGATAAAAGTTTAGGTAAACTTTCAAAAGTGAGGGATTGATGATGTCTGAAGAGGTTCCACATAGCAATGGGATTTTAAACGGCACAGCAGAAAAAAAAAGTCAAATGCCCGCTTCTGTTCAATTAATTGACAGTGATTTTTTTTTTCTTTTCCCAATTCAGTGTGACGTGTCCTATTTTTATGGTAGGGGCAAGTGGATTTAAAATTAAAAAAAAACAAAACAACAACAACAAAAAAAATTGGCCAGTGTATGACAAGTGGTCCTGAAGGGTAAAGTAAGTGATTTTAATTTAAAAACTAAAGGTTTTCAAACATTTTATCCAGTGGCTTGGTAAAGCACTTCAGACAACATATGGTGTAGATAAAGTGCATCCCATTTAACATTATGATTGAATTGGTTTTGTTGAACTATCACGTTTTTTTTGGCAAAAGTACTCTCATTCGGATGGATTCAGTTAAAAAAATAAATCCGAAGCGAATGTCAAATGCTGATTTAGAGTCCAGACTTTACTACGTTCATATTGGGGTAGGTGCCTATAAAACATAGACATTAAAAATTTGACATTATTTAATGACTAAAAATTATGAGGTGATTATATGCAAGAGGATTTTGTTGTTGTAATATTAAACTTTTTAACTGCATTTTTTTTTTATTTAAGTAATAAGCAATTTTGAACTCTTCTGGTGTTTAGGGGTGAACCTGGTAGTTTTATTTCAGTTGTAGTTTAATTTAAAAAAAAAAATTCCGAGTGACTGTTTCCATGCTGCTGTTTTGGTTAGCAACAGACTTCCGATGAGGCTCAACAGTTAAGCCTGAAAAATGCCTGTGTGTTATATAATTTAAATATTAAATATTTCAAAATCATTGTTATTCAGTTGGTTTGTTTTTTCCTTAAACGGTATAGGAGACGTGTCGGCAATGTTAATGTGTCTTAAGTGAATGAGACAACATGTGACTAATGCTATGAGAGATGACCGCTATTTGAGGCAATTCATTACAACTATGATATTTTTGCAATGTTTTGTACAAAGTATTCATCAAATAAATGATAACAATCTATGTCTTCTGGGTTTTTTGACCTCAAAGATGTGGTTCATTATGGTTTAAGTGGCAAAATGGCTAACCAAGAAGTAGTGGAACACCAAGAGGGCAAAATCATCTATCTGGAATCGTTTTCAACCTTACAAAGAGAAAGACTGAAAACAGCATTGTGAATAAAGTTGCCGTGTTTTCATTGCGAACATCAGTGAATGTTCAAGTGGTGATTGATTTGACATGCGATATCACCATCCTGCCACAACTAGCACATCCAAAGTAGGGTTCAGCAGTCAACCATCCATAATGGACTCGTATTCAAACAATTTAATGAAGAATTCAGCAAAGCCCCAAGAGATGACCAACAAGGTAAACAAATTTCTCCATTCCATAATTTCTATTTGTGTTTACCAGTCCTATCACATATAAATAAATTGTAATAATTTTGAAAGAGTGTTTAATTTGTGCTCAAAGATGCCACTGTCACACACGTGCTGCTTAAAAACAATATAATGAATAGATTTTATGAAAATATTTTCTGTTTTTTCAGTCATTGTTTGTATTGGGCATGGGACAATAACCGCACAGGTGATATATCACAGTTTTAGAAGTCACGGTTATATGTCTGTCCAAACTGGTAAGTTTTTTATTTTTTGTGTCATTTATCCTAATGAGTAACTGCAAATGTAGTGCTCATTGTATATAATACATGTCCTATGATATGTCCACAACAACAAAAGCCAATCAAGCATGACTACTGAATATGAACATAAAATGAAAGAAACATATTTACTCACCCAAAACGTCTGTCCCCAAGTTATTCCAGTACAAAATCCGTTCTTTTTTTCTTCAGAAAGATTTTCACTACTTGCTTGTAGAGTTTGTCTTCGTGTTTCATTTCCAATAATGAATCCTTTTGTATTGACATGGACAACAATTCTTAAAGTCGCCTCGACCTATTTCCGTTTTGCTCTTCCTCAGCTATTGTGGGTTAAGAAAAAAAAAAAAGCATCCGCGAGTCTGGTAAATATAAAGCTAAAAAAACTGCTAAAAATAAATATATATATATATATATATATATATATATATATATATATATATATATATATATATATATATATATATATATATATATATATATATATAGAGAGAGAGAGAGAGAGAGAGAGAGAGAGAGAGAGAGAGAGAGAGAGAGAGAGAGTGAGAGAGAGAGAGAGAGAGAGGGATTTTTTTTTTTTTTTTTATTACACTTTTGAGAGTGACACTTGAATGACATTCACCCAGGCAGGTTGAATGTCATTCACCCTGTGGCACTGATGCACACTAACACTAATGTTAGCTGTTTGAGCAACATGTTTTATTTTTTTCTTTAACTACTTACACCGTTAAACATGAAGGATTAATATGGCACCGCCTTCCTGCAGTGAGCGTCCACTTACGTCACATTTTATGTGAGATTTCCTGAAGCCGTTTTTATGGGTTGAATGATATTGCGGTTATCTAACAAAAATATGGGCCTGTACACAATACGTCATTGCACACTGCACAGAACCCTTCTAATTGTTCAAGCGAATGCCCAAGTGCATCCCAGCTAGGCAGACATGGTCTGCCTGGAAGTCTGCCTGGAGACACAAGTTAGCTGAATTCTAATTGGCTAAAACTCTACACTGAAACGGCACCACTTGGAGAAGTATAACCATATGGATATAATATGACACGAAAAGAACAGAAAATGGAGTATAATTTCATATATTACAAAAAAAAACAAACATACATAGGTTATATTAGGCCAGCAGAAAAGGCCTTGCTGGCCCAGACGGAAGGCTGGCCACCACCGGAAGGCTTTCACCCTCTCCGCCTCTGTCTCATTAATTAATAATGGTGGTTTGTGCGGCTCCAACTGCCGCCTTGGGTTGTTGAGGTGGAGATTGTCGCTGTGACACCAGGCTACAAGGTCTGCCACTTCTTTCCTATATGCTGTCTCAAGCACACCAGTGATCAGCATGATGACTCTAGTGTCATCTGCATACTTAATTATGCTGGTGTTGTTTTGAGAGGTGACACAGTCATTGATGAAGAGTGCATAAAGTACAGCTCAGCGCACCGCCCAGAGGTGCCCTTGTGCTTACAGTTCTGGAGCTGGATAAGCGATTGTTGTCTCTGACTAATTGGGGTCTGCCTGTGAGAAAGCACTCAGTTGCAGAGGCGGAGAACAGTTCCATAGGTGTATTATTGTATGTATGCCTCACTACAATGCAACGATAATTCGTATTAATTTCGAGTTTTTGCACCGCTTTTTGTGCCTTGTAGGATCAGAGACAGCATAGAGAACAACGCTTTAGATGCCTGGCAGTGACCAAAGAATGTTTGTGTTTAAGTATGTTTGTTTCTGCGTGTGGGGGGAAATAGTCAACACAAAATGGAAGAATCCATATTATACAATTAATTGATACACAAAGTAGTTGAAAATCGTCTACGTAAAATGACAGAATCCACATTGTACAATTAATTGATACACATAGTAGTTGAATGATTGATAATTTTAAAAAATGTTATATTATAACTATTATTTATACTAAATACAGTGGACCCCTGTGCTACACTATCCCTGATTTACGTTATTGTCATGTTGCGACGTGGAATACTGAGTTTTTTCATCCCCTCTTGATGACATTTTCCCGGTTATTCGACCAAAAACACTGTCATGACACTAGGGGCTTGGCTATTTGTGTTGTATTGCCTCCATCTGCTGACATTTTTAGGTAATTGCACTTATTTACTATTGCTGTCTAACTGCTTCCATGCAACACTTCGACTACAATGCTGTTCTGCTATTAGCCGGCGTCTCCTCACGCAGATGGTGGTCTGCTATTGGTCGGCCTCACTTGTTTAAAATGGTGGAACGGTAAAGCTTAGTTCAATTGTGAGTGGTTACAGAACCCTATTTATAGTGCATTTTACTGCTTAATTCTAGTTGAAAGGGTTAGCCATGGGTCCCAAGATTGTTAGTGATCTACAGAGAGAAGTATTGAGTTGATTTATATGGAAACAATGCTGGAGATATCCCTTAGTAGGGAATATGGGCAAAACAAGTAGCACTTAAAGGTAAATCAATCCTTTCTATATTTTTTTTATTTATGATGTTTTCTGATTGTATACATGCGTATTATATATAAGTAGCACTTACCATACTATTTTGGTACCAATTTTTAATATGTATGTACAATTTTGATGTTTTTACCTGGGGTTCTAAATGTATTAGCTATTTAGCATAGGTTTGGATTGCCCGTCATACGACAAATTCGCCTTATGACCCCAACCGCGGAATGGATTAATGTCGTAACACGGGGCTCACTGTAATTATTTAGTCCTAAATTCGCACATTTCAGTTTAAATTGGATGTTTCCAACTAGAAAGAATTTACGTTGATGTTTTTTGGTGAACAAAACCAATGTTGCTCACTAAATCTTTGTTTTACTTTTATTTATATATTGATTTGAATTTAGCATGGTAAATGTTTGTTATTTTAACAAATGATGTGTTATATATTTTGTATTAGAATAAAATAGTTTTTATATAGTAGAAAAATGGCAATTCACCCAAAAAGATTTTAAAATTATATGTTTCCTGATCTGTAGTTTCAATACCGTGATACAGTCGGCCCCCGGTTTACGAACACCCTCTTTTACGAACATTTCGACTTACGAGCGTGGTCTGTGGAGTTTTTTGTCCCCCACTTACGCACAGACCATTCGCCTTATGAGCAATCTGACATGCTGGCCATTGTATTTGTTCATATATTTTCGCTTTGCCTCGTCATCAAAATCAGTAGTTAAATCTTGTCACGGCAACGTGGAACGATATTGCTCTTACAATGTCACAGTCACTGTCTCAGTCACGGTGTCAGTCACGGTCTCACTCACGGAGATGCTATTGGCCGGCGTCACCTCAATCACAGAAATGCCGATATGCTATTGGCCGAACGCCTTTATCTAGCTTGATGGCACAGCTGGTCGGGACGGAAGGAAGGAGAGAAAATGAGTGAAAAACGGAAGGAAGAAATGTTGTGAAGACTTTGCAAACTTTATCTGTTAGACATGGCTTCTAAAAATGCAAGTGGCGGTAAAGGAAGAAGTAAGAGGATGATGACAATAGAAACCAAGCAGGAGATAATAAAAAAAAAAACAAATACGAAGGAGGTGCACACATGGTTAACCTTGCTCGTGAGTATGGCCGTAACCGCTCGGCAATCTTCTAAGGGCAAGACTTTCCTTGCCAGGGGACAGACCTCGATCGACAACAAAATGGAGAGGCTTCTTCTATTATGGATTAAAGAGAAGGAAATCGCCGGTGATATGTTCTAGTTTTGAGAAAAGTTCCCGTTTAAGAAAATAAATCAATAAATTCTGCGGGTTGGTCTCTGCTCCCCTCCGCCGCAACCCAGCTCAAGTCACGTCGCCCCAAAGGTAAATGTCATTTTTCCTTTGTATATTTATGTTATTTAATTTAACTGTACAGTAGGTTATGTTACTCATTTTTAATATGTGTATAAAGTTGTGATGTTTTTACCTAAGGTTTTTGCACGTGTTGCACGCATTCACGAATTAACATAGGTTTGGATTGCCCGTCATACGAGCAGTTCGAGTTACGAGCGTAGCCGCTGAACGGATTAAGTTCGTAACACGGGGGCCCACTGTACCGTAATATTTTTGCTCAAGTATATCATACTGTCAGAATCTGATATCGTCCCATGCCTAGTTTGTATATGGACTTTGGTAAATGGACTTTCACTTATATAGCGCTTTTCTACCTAGGGTACTTAAAGCGCTTTACACTAACTAGTCATTTATCTACTGATGACGCAGCATCATGAGCAATTGGGGGTTTACCGTCTTGCTAGTCAGGGGATCGAACCCACAGCCTCTCAGCTGGGAGACAACCACTCTACCACCGTGCCGTGCCGCCCCCTTCATTAAAATAACTATAATAAAAGTCAATTGTATATAAGCCGAAGAAGATTTTTTTTTTTTCTTACATTGCCCAATACAGTGGTACCTCGGTCCTCGAACGCCTCTATACTCGGCCAAATCGGTGCTCGACCAAAAAAATCAAGTAGGTAATGCATCGGACCTCGATCAGATTTTCGGTGCTCGACTAGCCGAGCCTAGCCGTGCTCGACTAGCCGAGCCTAGCCGAGCCGACCCGAACGCGCTCCTCGGCTCTTTTCGGCCAGTTCAAGCGCCAGTTCAACTCAGACCGCCAACGGAGTAAGACTTACGCAGTTTGTTTGAGTACGTATTTCTTCCCAATTTTCAACTTTTTTGTGTTGCGCTAGCCCTTAATGATGGGTCCTAAGAGAGATAGTGATAAGGGGAAGGCAAAGAGAAAAACAGTGAGGACCACTATCGAACGGAAGAGACAAACAAAAAAGGCAGAAGCAACTTACAATGGACAGGTTCCTTCTTAAAGAAAAGAGGAAGGCTACTGCCCAGCCAGATTTACCTCCACAGAAGAGAGAGAGAGAAGGGAGAAAACCCCTGAAGGCGCGTTACCTAGCGTCATCATGAAAGGGGATTCCCCTTCCAAGGATTAACCCTCCCTCCCGTCCTCGCCGCATCCATTCCCGTATGCCATCAGCCACTCTCCAAAACGTAAGTAAATTATACAAAATGCTTAATAATGCTTTATATATCTTTATCATGTACCGCTTGTGCACATTTACGTCCTCATTGTTGTTTAGATACATGTTCTTATAATATTTTAGGTATTTTTCTTAATGGTAAAAACGGATTAAAATAGTTTCCATTATTTCTTATGGGAAAATTGGTTTCGGTGTTCGACCAAATCGGTGCTCGACCACCACCTCGGAACGGATTATGGTCGAGTACCGAGGTACCACTGTACATCACAATACATACTGTATCGCCTTTTGTACTGGAGTGCGCTTCAATACTCTTTCAAGTCACAATACCCAGCACTAATATCCACACATTAAATGCTCTTTCAGGAAAAAGAAGCATCACCAAGGCACAGTGAGTAATGGACACAGGGACAGCTGACAAATGCTCAGTTGCTCATTCAACCTGTTAAAAGGCATATTGATTAAATTGTTTTAATGTGAGCACAAGGCCAAGCTGCAGTAGGGATCATTATTCATGAGCAACCAATGATTTGCTGTCAAGCGGGTTGTAGGCTATGCGAGCAAGAAGACACAGTCAATCAAGTGGAGGGCAGCCCTCAGATCATCTAATCACTTGTTGGCTGGACTTTACCAGACCATACCTGGTGATATGAAGAGGAGAGGTACTTTGTTGCTGTGCATCTTGAGCGTTTACGCAATAAGCCACAAGACAAAAAGACAAGTGCCAATTAGAATTCAGCTAACTTGTGTCGCCATGCTGTATGTAATCTGCCTGCTCCCAGAGGCGCTAGGGCATTTGTTCAACAGTTGCTGACTTCTCCACAAGCGCAGATGGATATGTGAGTGACCCGTATACTTAATAAACAGCTGTAATTGCCAATCGAGTCATAAGATCGCCATCTAGAGGCCTCACATTGAATGTGACATGAGTGGATGCTCACTGCAGGAAGGCGGTGAAATGCTACCAAGCTATGCGGTGTTGACTTTGGCTGATTGCATTTGAGGCGTAGCGTAGCTATTAGCTAACCTGTCCCGACGGCCATTTTTCTGACTGGGCTACCAGGGGCGTGAGCTAACCCGGCAAATAGTTCAGCTGGGAATGCCTTTTGTTTGCAAAGGATACATTTGATGTGTGGAACTACACTGGATTTGCAAACTTCAATTGTTTAACCAAGGCAGCAACGAGATACCAAAGCACGGCTGGACACACGTGCTACGGTCCTTTTAAAAACTTCTTGGGGCACCCGAGTGAATATACAGTATTGTACATCTCAGTTCAAAGGTAAAGAGAGCTCCTCAATGCGCTACGGTGCTTTTAAAAAACTTTTGGGAACACTTTTGGGAAGAGAAAGAGACCATGAAGAGGTCAAGAAAAATCAGGAGGTATTGAAAAGACAGATCGACTGTGACTGCCGTTTGTTCTCGTGAGTGCAATACCTAAGATGATATCCTTACATTAGACTGCGATTTGTAATTTGGACTTCATAAAATTTGGTGGATATTTATTTTAAATTATTATGATTTTTTTTTAAGTTTTGACAGCATCACATATGATGTCAAGTTTTAAT
Source organism: Hippichthys cyanospilos (assembly GCF_059441005.1). Taxonomy (NCBI): domain Eukaryota; kingdom Metazoa; phylum Chordata; class Actinopteri; order Syngnathiformes; family Syngnathidae; genus Hippichthys; species Hippichthys cyanospilos. The sequence goes on from NC_142376.1 coordinate 20,146,325, forward strand.
GGCTTATGCGGGTTTACAAGCTCCGGAAAATAGACTTTGTAGCCCAGTAATGTCTACGTGTGGCCATGAGGGGTATTTATTCGAGAGTCTGACATCACAGAAGGCGTACGTGTGAAAGTCATGGACCGCCACTGCTGTTTAGGATAATTGTCTGATGAGTTTTCACAAAATCACAGGGCGCACACGTCACGTTCAACGTGAGCCTCCTAACTGGCCTTACTGTCACGATCTCGTGATCTGATTGGCCATTGCTACTGTTTATTCACTCTATGTGCCCGTTCACTCATGGATGCCCACAACTGTTGATTGTGAAGTCCTCGGGCAGATTTCATACAGCTTAGTGACATAAGTTAGCTGATTTTTGATTGAATAAAAACTCTAACCCAAAACAACACTTGGACACTATGGAGAATGATTATTTGTGTGTGTGTGTAAATATGTGTATATATATATATATATATATATATATATATATATATATATATATATATATATATATATATATATATATATATATATATATATATATATATATGTGTGTGTTTGTGTTTGTGTGTGTTTATTCGTTTTATTTGTCTATATTTTTAAAAGTGGAAATAAATGTGAAATTATTATGAATACAATTTCATGTCAATCAATCTTTATTTATTGATTTATCAAATAAAAATCAATTTTTTTTCAAATAAATTTTAATATAAATGTCATCCGCCACTGTCTTGACAACATGCAAAGACACTTTGGCAGGAAGAGGAAAGAGATGTGGGTTACTGCTTGTGGTTGTAATGGCCAATATGTGTTCTTATTTCAAGTTATTTTTTCTTCAAATCATGTGCTTATAACATAATTTATGTTCACAATGTGTAAGCACATCACCTTGTGCAGTTGGAGAATAACCAGTTCAAGGGCTAATATTTTCTCTACAGTACTGTATGCTGATGCACTTTAAACCATAGTTTCATTCAGCTCTAGCAGATCAAGCCTATTTCACTTGAATTTGATTCATATACTGTATGTATATATTTCTCTTTAGTCTTTGGTAGGCTGACAGCATGATATGCACAAAGTGTTTCAAGTTTACAGTTCCAAAGTTAATAGCAACACATTTTAATGTGAAATAAAATATATCAAATCGTTAACTGATTGGTGTTCAGGATATTTTTTTTCCATATGCAATTTCATGTCTCAACTATGGCAGCCCCAAGTCTGTTTGCATATAAAGCATTTGCTTGATCTTAGATTTGAAAGGTCCCAATGTGGGTTTTAGCTGAATAAGAAAAAAAAGGCCAGTATGTTTTCTCCTTTTACCCAAATTCTCTGTGACTGTGAGTGCTAATGCACTTGTGTTTATAGTGTTTGTTGGTCTTCCTCTTTAAGAGGCTCTGCTGTGTCTATGTGCATATGTGTTCATGTGCTGCAGTCACCTGTCAGTCCTGTAAAGGAGTGCAGAAAATAAATCACATACTCATTGTCTATTTTTATGCACAGTGACGTCCAAACCAAGATGTTTTGGGATAATACAAAAATGACACATGTAAAATGAATTTATGACAAAGGCATCTTTTCTCTTCTAGAATCAAACTTGGTCTCACGTTAACAATATTTATATCTCAGGTCTTCGCTGACAAGGGTATATTATCACCTTTTTAGGACAAAGAATGGTAACAATGGCACGGGATGAAGGAATAAAAACGAAAATCCTCGTTAATGTCAAATGTGCTTTGCCTGGCTAGTATCATTGTGTGGCGTATGCCTGACAGGAATGAATAAATGACATTTAAACCATTTGGAGCCAAAATAACAGAGTTCATGCACTATTAAATGCTGTCAGCTTTGCTTGAAATGGAATCACAGTGCAACTGATTGTCAGTCAACTTGACAAAGACACACACAAACACACATGCACACAAGCAAGTATTCACATCACAAACTTTTGTAAGGGTACTTTTTTAATCACACTCATTAAAATACACTAAGTAGTACAGCATTTATCACTTGTTTGTGCACAAATGAGTACACACACAAATGTGATTTGCAGGTGGTAACAATGATTTAAGGAAGGAACGAGCAGACAAACCAACAATTTGACAGTTTGCCTGAGTTATAGGCTGCTCTTTGTGCTTTGTGAAACATGTCAAGAGGTCAAGTGCATGGAATTATATAAATATATCTACACCTAAGCAATGACATTCATATTAAAAAGCATTTATCTGTTGTTAAATTGTTGGGTTGTTGTTGTTGTTGTTGTTTGTTGGGGGGGTCACTCCGTATCATTGAAGAAAAGTCAAAACTAGTGGGTTGTGGTGGTGCATGGAGGCAAAAAGGTGAAGGCATGCACAAAGGCAAGGCAGGAGCACAGGAGAAACTCAAAACAAAATGTTTTCAAAAACGCTAAAACAAAAAGGTAAACAGGCAAATGTCAATTGTCATCTAGCAGTTGACTAAAAAACTACAGCTGCTTAGGAATCAAGTAACGAGTAATCATGACTGACCTGTTTTTCAGATTACAATATTTTTATATACTAAAATGGGTTGTAAGGATTATTTTTCAGATAACGTTATTTTAGTTCAAAATGAGATTTGCCCCTGGACTACTTGATTTTTTATTATTTTAATAATTATTAATTAAAGCTAGTGAAGTTCTGTACAATTTTTTTTTTTTAAATAAAAAAATAGGAAATGATAATTAACTACACCATTGTATGGTGTCATCTTTAAGTTGAACCCACAGGAATAAGCTATACCAAGAATATGCAGATAAAATAATGTGTCATTATGCATGCATTCTCCACACTTCACGTGTTCTGGTTTTGCAACTCATTGTGTTTTACATGCTGGTGTTCATTAAATGGACACAGTCACACAGGCATACATGTATCCCTGCTGTGTTAAGTGGAAAAATGTTAAAGGTACATTGCTATTAAGTGTTGTTGTCATGTTTACAGCTGTTATGTACGTTGCACTTTGTGTAAATGCACTTCATTAAAAATCCTGGAGCAGTATAGCTAAATGATGAAAACACAGGAAGCCAACAGGTAACATATACAGTGTCATACTGAATATATCTCAAATTGAAGAATATAGAAGAGATAAAATGATATTAAGAATGTTTAAAATTGAGCCTACCATAGATTGTACTTTATAATCAGCTGTTAGAACATGCAAATATTCGTTTAGTGAGTCAAATATTTCTACTGAGCGTTCATTTGGCCTTATTTGAAAAAAGTCGAGAGCAGAGGTCTTCCCTGGAACCGGTCCATGGATGAACTGGTATGGGGCTGCATGTCTTTCATGATAATAGGCCCAAAATTAGTGTGTTTAATGAATGATCAAGGTTGAATGAATGATCGAGGTTCAACATTTCAACCTCCCACCGTTTCTATGTCCGTGTTGGGCTTAAATAGCTTCATCATGGACTTTTGATTGGCTGATCACTTACAGCCATATTACCCTGAAAACACCTGATCTCGTCCTAATCTCAGAAGTTAAGCAACATCAAACTTGGTTAAAACTTCAAAGGGACACAGCCTTGGAATACCATTTGCTGTAAGGTTTTTGTGTTTATTCAAACAGGATTAAAATAACATCCATACAACCATACTCACAAAATGTTTTAACATCACCCAGTTTTTATTTCGGCAACGGGTGGAACTCACTTCTTTTCATGAACTTTTGTTTGGCTGAGCACAGGTACTTTGGTTATAAAGTGTCTGACTGAAAACCAAAGCATGTACTGATTCCACCCATCCATCCATCATCTTATCGAAAGTCACTAGCTTGCTGGTGCCTGTCACATCTGTCTTTGTTCAGTCGATGGGGGACACAGTGGACTGCTTGCCAGCCAATCGCAGAGTTCACAGAGACAAACAACCATTCACAGGCACTGTCACACCTACTGTAAGGGTAATTTTTAGGGTCCAATATACCTCCAATTAATGATATTTAGAATGTGGGAGGAGACCGGGGAACCCATAGAGCAGAGTTACCCAACTGCCGGTCCGCAGCCCGGTACAGGTTCGTGGATCAACTGGTACCAGGCCACATGGGCCATACCCGAAAAAATGATGTTTTGGAACCGATTTAGTATATCCTTTAACAGTTCCTTTATATGTGCTTTGTTTTGCTTGATCTTTGTTCTTTGGCACCGCCTCTGCCCGCTGTTGATTTTACATTTTGTAGTGAGGAAGGATGGTGTGGCGTCACTTTAAAGTCTTTGCATGTCTTTGACACGCACATTATTCCGTCTCTCTGTGAAATCTGGCCCACGAGTGTCTGTAAATTGGACTTTCTTTGTAAGAATTTTGTCATTTATGTTAATATGCCCAAAATTTGTTTGTTGATCCAACAACTTGTGACTGTGGATAACACGCTAGCTAGAGTTTTTAGGTTCAGCATGTTATACATAGTGCTGCCTTGTATGCCTTGTATCCACAATGAAAATCTCGAGCGCTGACCGGTCCGTGGTAATAAAAAGGTCAGGGAACCATGCTGTAGAAAACCCACATGTGCATGACGGGAAGATGCAAAATCCACACATGACAGCCAGGGCAAACTGGAATCAAACCTGAGACGTCTGAACTGTGAGGCAGACATGCTAACCAGTTCCACAGTACTGCCTGGACTGTTCTACAAACAATTTTCCTTCACCGGGAAATTGATGTAAATTTTGTGTTGATTGTGATTAGCATTTATAGGAAGCAGATTTTTAGAGGCGGTGACTGCCTATGGCCAAATTACCCTGAGAATGCCCAATTTTATTTGATCTCAGAAGCTAAAGTGGGTCAGACCTGGATCGAACTTGGATGGGAACCCTAACCCTAAAAAGTAAATACAACTGAATTGTACTTTGGTTGTGATTCTAGTGGCCACCACAAGAGCAAGAACATTTTGGGTAGGCCATTCTGCAATAACTAAAGTTAAGGTCACCGGATGTCTTTGCAACAATTTTAAAAAGTAAAACTTTCAATAATTCATTTAGCCTTCATATGCGAGCAGAATACTGTGTCCAAAACTGTTAACAAAACAAGAAGAATTTTAGACTTGACTTTGAGAAGGACTGTTTCATATTGTACATCATAGATCTTCCATATACTGTACTGTACACCTACTTTTTGCCAGCACAATTACAACACTTTACTGGGTGCCATAATATATGCCATACAGATCTCACAGCTCCAGATTAGAAACAAGAAGGCAGCGCAAATACATTTGGAATTCAAATAGCGTTACAGTCCCAGTTGAGATCACACTGCTTTTGCCCATTGTTTATGTGAGTAAATGAACAGAGTGAAACGTTGTGTTTAATGTCATCCAAAGGGGAAGTAATAACACAAAAAGCATTATATCTTTATTGGCTTTATGGAAAAGCGATTTAACAGCAAGCACGCCACTAAATGCCACTGCACAATAATCAAATAGTAACAGTAGGACTTTGAAAAATGACAATTCAGAGAACAACATCACATAATGTTCCTCTGTTGAGACCATGAAGCATTAGAGGATGGATCAAACCAAAGTCATCTATGTAAAACAGCTTCATTTTACATTGCCGTGTACAGTTAAGATTTCATATGACACAATCAAGCAACGCAGTTTATTTTATTTATTTCACTATGGATTACTTTACCTGTGAAATCAAGTCAACAGGACCACTAAATACATTTCAAACCACATATTTTGTTTTTATATTTACAGATGTTTGAATGATTTACTACTTAGAGATCAAGGATGTTCCTGATGATTTACTTCAAGTCAAGTAATGACGAATTACTTCTATGTCAAACATACACTACTGCATAGAAGGGCTCTCAAACTCATACACCACCAACAAGACTTAAGATGCTTTTCAAAGGGAAAGTAGCGTATTTCTCAGAGTACAAGTCGAGTTTTTTCCTCATTTTCAACCCCCATATTAGGGGGGTCCACCAATTTCCTCCACATACCTGTATGTGAATAACAATATATCAAATGTGAAATAAGTCATATCATATACAAGGCTTAAAATGATTACGAATATCTCTAATTGGTTTAGAGTGCAAATGCACTTTTGCCAAGTGCTGCCTGATTGCCTCTTTGTTGTCAACAAAAAGCCTGCGTGGCTTGTTTTTTTTTTTTTTTGGGGGTGGACTACATTATGATGTCGCATGGATGTCAGCAGGTGTGTGTGTGTGTGTGTGGGGGGGGGGGGGGGGGCACAGTGAAGAGCAACCTTTCTCGCTCTGATCTCACCACAGTCGTCACTTGGGTAAAGAAAGTGTCAGCATAGCATTTCTGGAGACCTCCATTTCAAGCAAATTGGACGGGTCCGAAGATGACTAGCCGTGGAAAAATAACAAGGATGTTTGAACAACTGACGAGAAGAAAGAACAGCACATCCGACAGTTCTAGCCGTTGATTAAAATAGGAGGTGCTATTTGGCATGTCAGATAATGATGGTGACTTTTAGACAAATTGATATTCAGCATTAAAACTTCAAATCATTTATAGTTGTGACATAATTTTAAGCATTTGCCTCTACGCGCATGCATAGATTGCCTCACAGTCTTTTCTCTTTTCCGCCCCACATAACCGCAACTCGATATAGGATGTAAAAATGCCTCTAAAAGTAGAGAAAATTTGGAATTTTAACAACACACACCATTTGTTGTAATTGGACAGCCATGATATATGTAACACCTAAAGTCAGAGGTAGACTTGTAATTGCGTTTTTGTAAAGGTCACCCAAATAGCAATTAAAAAAAGGGGGGGCGGGGGTCAACTTAGAAACGAGATTGTACTTGTACTCAGAGAAATATGGTTGTTCTGTACATTGTACAATTATAAAGAAATTAGCAGGAATAACATTTTTTTATTTCTTTTTAATTGGATGTTACAGAAATAAAAACATTGTTGTGTTACTGTATGTATGCCAAAACTGAACAGGACATTTCACTTATTTGGCAAGTTTCATACGTAAAAGTTATTTCATCTGTAATAAATTTGCTAACATATATTTTTCCTCTACTAATAATACATTTAAAAACACACCTTTCCAAATTTTAATGACGGTTTACCTCAGATGAATGCATTCAATTTCCTCTGTAACAGGCAAGGATGAGGTCTTTAAATCCAGTTCATCTACAGTCCTCGTGGGGGCGTAAGATGATCTCCATCGCACCAGCACAATCTTCTTCAGATACTTGACCGTGTTGTTCTTGACGCTAACGAAGCAGAAGGTATTTATCATGCTGTTGCTCATTGCAAGGCATTCGATAATGTAGAAGACCACCAGTGAATTCTTCTGGCGCGAGATGAGCGTCGGGTGGAAGTCTCGCAAAATCGTGAAGGCGTAGTATGGAGCCCAGCACAGGATGTATGCCATTAAAATCCCGATGAGAACCATTACGGTTTTGCGGCGACAGCGCAGCCGCTTTCTTATCTGCTCTGTCTGGAAACCAGGCACATTTTTGAACCAGAGTTCGCGGGAAATTTGAGTGTAACACATCGCCATGATAATCACGGGTCCGATAAACTCCACAGCAAATATGAACAAAAAGTAGGAGCGGTAGTAAGCCTGTTGGTCTACAGGCCAGATCTGAGCGCAGAAGACTTTATGAGTAGTTGGCGTGGTGCCTCCTTGAGGGTACGTGGTTTCTGTGGCAAAGTAAGCTGAGGGAAATGAGATGACAATGGGAATGATCCAGACTCCAGTTATGAGGCAATAGGCGGTTTCATACTTCATTCGAGGTTTCAGAGGATGAACGATGGCCATGTACCTGAAAACAAAGACAATATCAAGATGATTCGCTAGATTGGGTGAGCAAAAAGCAATCTGGTTGCATTTTGGAGAGAACAGAGGCACTAAAATCACATCAACAAAAGAATCATTGCAAGCTCAGAAAAAAATGCTTTTATCCTAGCAGTCCTAGAGATATTTCAAAGAAGTTTTATCAGAGCTGCAAAGCCTGTGTTTGTTAAAGATAACTTCAAAACAAAATGTTTGTTACAACAAATTCTATGCAGCCACTTCAGCCTTCAGGCCCCCGTGTTATCAGATTGATTCGTTCCGCAGTTAGGCTCGTAAGGCGAATGATGGTGGGCTATCCAAAACTGTTAAAATGTTAAATAGCCAATGCATTTAGAACCCCAGGTATAATCATCTGAATACACACGTCAAAATTGGTACCAAAAATTGTATAGTAAATGCTATGTACATATGATATACATGTATACAATCAGAAAACATCCTGAATAAAAAATATACAGAGGATTTATTTACCTTTGAATGACGCTTGTTATGCCCATATCCTCTAGTAAGAGTAGCCTAGGCTAGGCCAGCTTCATATTTCTTGATTATCTCCAGCATTGTAACCATATAAATCATCTTCTGACTTGTCTCTTTAGCATCACTAGCAATCTCGGGACCCATGGCTGACCCATTCAAGTTTGAATTAAGCAGTAAAACGCACTATAAATACGGTTTTGTAACCACTTTAGAACCACGTTAGAACAAAGCTTTACCATTCCGCCATTTTGAAACTAATGAGGCCGACCAATAGCAGACCAGCATCTCCGTGAGGAGGTACCGACCAATAGCAGACCAGCATTATAGTGACGATTTGAGTGGAGGCATTATGGCATCACAAAATAAGTGCAATTACCTAAAATCGCCAGCAGATAGAGACAAAACAACACAAATACTGCCAACCCCGTAGGATCATGACAGTTGTTTTTGTTGCAAAGCGGAGAAAATACCTTAAAGAAAGGACGAAAAAACTCAGAAGTCCACATTGAAACATGAAAAAAACGTAAGACAGGGACGCTGTAACCTGGGAGTCCACTGTATTCTTATTAAAATTGTATTCATAGAAAAAAGATTAACCAGCAAATTCCACATTTTTTTCATCCATTTCAGTAGCAGCCACTTTGCCACTTGCTGGTGACGAAAATTGACCTCAAAGATGACATTGGCTCAGCTTGCGAAGGTCACATGACCAAACTCATAAAACGCTTAAACCATGATTGGTCGTTACCTGAACGCTGAGCAACTGTGGCATCATTTATAATTGACAACTTGTAACAAAATGGCCACCCCAGAAGAGCAGGCAAGCTTTAACAAAATTGTACGATGAATTACAAATCACAATTTAATATAAGTGTCACGTGGTAGCAAAACTGGACAGTGTCACCAGATAGGTGGATGAAATCAAACAAAAGAGAACACAGACAATAAATGGAGAAGCGAGTGGAACAGAATCAAGAACAAAACCCCACAACAACAAAAGCCAACCAAACATGACAATTGAATATGAATGACATACAGTAAAATGACAAAAACATTAACTCACCCAAAATGGCTGTCCCCAAGTTATTTCAGTACAAAATCCATTCCTCTCTTTTTCCTCAGAAAGACTTTCATGACTTGCTTGTAGAGTTTGTCTTTGCATTTCAATTCCAATAATAAATCATTTTGTATTGACATGGACGCCAATGCTGAAAATCGCCTCGTCCTATTTCTGTTTTGCTCTTCCTCAGCTATTGTGGGTTTTAAAAAAAAATGTCTGCAGGTAAGGCTTCGATGTATGCTATTGGTAACGTTAGCTGGTTGAGCAACAGGTGTTTTTTTCTTTATTTAATTACTTCCACCTTAAACATGGTAGATCAATATAGCACCACCTTCCTGCAGTGAGCGTCCACTTCCGTCACATTCTACGTGAGGTTTCCTGAAGGCGTTTTTATGGGACGATTGGCTATTGCAGCTGTCTGACAAAAATATGGGGCCATACTCTAAACCTCATTGCACACTGCATAGAAGCCTTCGGCTGTTCAAGCGAATGCCCAGCGCCTCCAGGCTCAGGCAGACATGGAGTCTGCCATGAAGCCTGGCAACTCGCGTTAGCTGAATTCTGATTGGCTAAAAACTCTGCACTACAACTGCAGCACTTAGGAGGAGTGTAACCATATGGATATAATATGACATGAAAAGAACAGAATATGGAGAATAATTTTACATTTTATATATATATATATATATATATATATATATATATATATATATATATATATATATATATATACAGTGGGCCCCCGGGTTACGAACTTAATCCGTTCAGCGGCTACGCTCGTATCTCGAATTGCTCGTATAGCGGGCAATCCAAACCCATGTTAATTCGTGAGTGCGTGCAACGCGCGCAGAAGCCTTAGGTAAAATCATCATGCTGTATACATAAATTAATATTAAGTGACATAATCTACTGTACAGTTGCATTAAATAACAAATACAAAGGATACATGACTTTTACCTTTGGAAAGACGTGACTTGTGCTGAGATAAGCAGAGATGAGCAGAGATGAATGCTATGAATGCTATGCTACGAATCAGATATGCTATTGGTCTTACAGTGTCAAAGTAACTTTTTCAGTCAGGGTTTTCTCTACTTCCTTCCATCCCAACCAGCTGTGCCATCAAGCTAGATAAAGGCGTTCGGCCAATAGCATATCGGCACTTCTGTGATTGACGTGTGACACCGGCCAATAGCATCTCCGTGAGTGAGACCGGGTGACCTTAATCGACCAATAGCATATTGGCGTCTCCTTGACTGACTGATAATTATTTGCACTTTTTTTTAAACGGTTGGAATGTATTGACATCTTATTGATTAAAACACATTTAAATCTGTGACGATTTTTTGTCCTGCAATCGGCACACTTAATTTCATGTCAACTGTTTTTCCCGACGTGAATTGAGCACGGTGGAAGCGGAGAAGTGGTTGTGTGTGTTGCATTTACTAGGCAGCACACTTATGGCTTTTTCGAGCGTCAGTTCACCTTTGGTTACAACTCACAAAATTGCAACAATGACGCTGTCCCAATGCATATCGGGAGATCGCCGACTAACCTGACATGCAATCTTGTCTAGCAACCATTATATAGCGCTGTATCATCACCCGTAATAGGGTGCAGAGATTAACCTCTTGAGTTAATACGGCAACGCATATAGGCTATTGGTCTTACAGTGTTACAGTAACTCTTTCAGTCATGGTGCAAATCACGGAGATACTAAAACATCATCCTCTTATTTCTTCCTTTACCGCTGCTAGTAATTTTAGAAGCTATGTCTAACAGATAAAGTTTGCAAAGTCTTCAAAACATTCCGTTTTTCACTCATTTTGTCTACTTCCTTCCATCCTGTCCCATCAAGCTAGATAAAGGCGTTCGGCCAATAGCATATCGGCATTTCTGTGATTGACGTGTGACGCCGGCCAATAGCATCTCCGTGAGTGAGACCGGGTGACCTTAATCGACCAATAGCATATTGGCGTCTCCTTGACTGACTGATAATTATTCGCACTTTTTTTTAAACGGTTGGAATGTATTGACAATTAATTAAAAAAAAACACACACATTTAAACCAATGACAATTCTTTGTCCTGCAATAGGCACATTTAATTTCATGTCAGCTGTTTTTCCCTTTAGCTGTACAAACACTACACTTAAATGGTAATATATTTAGACACCGTGAGTGAGACAGTCAGTGTGAGATTGTAAGACCAATAGCGTTCACGTTACCGCTATAAGTATCTATTAATGATTGTAGATGACGCAACTGCTGAATATATTGACGCAATTAGGCGAGAACATTTCTACATACTCAATGGCTGGTTTGACGGAATGCTCGCAAGACGAGAGGTTTGCTCGTAAGCGGACGACAAAATTCTCCCTGATCCACGCTCGTAAGGCGGAATGTTCGCAAATCAGGATGCTCGTAAGCAGGGGACTGACTGTATATATATATATATATATATATACAGTCGGCCCCCGGTTTACGAACACCCTCTTTTACGAACATTTTGACTTACGAGCGTGGACCACGGAGTTTTTTGACCCCCACTTACGTGCAGACCTTTCGTCTTACGAACAATCTGACATGCCGGCCATTGTATTAGTTCAGATATTTTCGCTCTGCTCCGACAACAAAATTGATAGACGACGCCGGTCACGGCAACGTTGAACGCTATTGGTCTTACAATGTCACAGTCACTGTCTCGGTGTCAGTCACAAAGTCAGTCACGGAGATGCCGATATGCTATTGGTCGATTAAGGTCACGGTCAGTCTCACTCACTGAGATGCTATTGGCCGGCGTCACGTCAATCACAGAAATGCCGATATGCTATTGGCCGAACGCCTTTATCTAGCTTGATGGCACAGCTGGTCGGGATGGAAGGAAGGAGAGAAAATGAGTGAAAAACGGAAGGAAGGAATGTTGTGAAGACTTTGCAAACTTTATCTGTTAGACATGGCTTCTAAAATTGCAAGTGGCGGTAAAGGAAGAAGTAAGCGGATGATGACAATAGAAACCAAGCAGGAGATAATAAAAAAAAAAACAAATACGAAGGAGGCGCATGCATAGTTAACCTTGCTCGTGAGTATGGACGGAACTGCTCGGCAATCTTCTAAGGGCAAGACTTTCCTTGCCGGGGGACGGACGTCGCTCGACAACAAAATGGAGAGGCTTCTTCTATTATGGATTAAAGAGAAAGCAATCGCCGGTGATATGTTTTAGTTTGAGAAAAGTTCTTGTTTAAGAAAATAAATAAATAAATTCTGCGGGTTGGTCTCTGCTCACCTCCGTCTCCACTCAGCTCAAATCACGTCGCCCCAGAGGAAAATGTCATTTATCCTTTGTGTATCCATGTTAATTAAATTAACTACACAGTAGGTTATGGTACTAATTTTAAATGTGTGTGTAAATACGCGATGGTTTTATCTCTGATTTAACCACGCGTTGCCAGTCAATGTGTACGTACAATTGACATCGTTTTTCTACTTCAACGATATCATCTGCTCACGCATGACACGGAATCGCTGGTATGCTATTGCTCTTACAATGTCACAGTCACTGTTTCAGTCACGGTGTCAGTCAAGGAGATGCCGATATGCTATTGGTCGAACGCCTTCATCTAGCTTGATGGCACAGCTGGTCGGGACGGAAGGAAGGAGAGAAAATGAGTGAAAAACGGAAGGAAGAAATGTTGTGAGACTTTGCAAACTTTATCTGTTAGACATGGCTTCTAAAAATGCAAGTGGCGGTAAAGGAAGAAGTAAGAGGATGATGACAATAGAAACCAAGCAGGAGATAATAATAAAAAAAATACGAAGGAGGCGCACGCATGGTTAACCTTGCTCGTGAGTATAGCTAACCGCTCTGCAATCTTTTAAAGGGCAAGACTTTCCTTGCCGGGGGACAGACCTCGATCGACAACAAAATGGAGAGGCTTCTTCTATTATGGATTAAAGAGAAGGAAATCGCCGGTGATATGTTCTAGTTTGAGAAAAGTTCCCATTCAAGAAAATAAATAAATTCTGCGGGTTGGTCTCCTCTCCCCTCCGGCTCCACCCAGCTCAAGTCACGTCGCCCCAAAGGTAAATGTAATTTTTCCTTTGTATATGTTATTTAATTTAACTGTACAGTAGATTATGTTACTCATTTTTAATATGTGTATAAAGTCGTGATGTTTTTACCTAAGGTTTTTGCACACGTTGCACGCATTCACTAATTAACATAGGTTTGGATTGCCCGTCATACGAGCAGTTCAAGTTACGAGCATAGCCGCTGAAGGAAGTTCGTAACACGGGGGCCCACTGTGTGTATATAAATAAATAAATATATATATATATATATATATATATATATATATATATATATATATATATATATATATATATATATATATATGTATGCATTCTGTATTTTTCGAATTATAAATCGCAATTTTTTTCAGTTTGGCCGGAGGTGCGACTTATACTCTGGTGGGACTTATGTGTGAAATTATTAACACATTATTACATCATTTCACATGTTATTTTCATACTAAACAGCAAGAGTGCGCTCTAGGCCTGTGTTGATAATTTCAACAATGCCAGTAATTTATAAAAACAACTGAGAAGGGCTGAACTAAAATGGCACCGATGAGTCTGACGTAAGCGACGTAGAAGAGCGGCGCATCATCTACCTCCCGAGTTTGGGGAGTTGTTTTAAAGTGACACAGAGGATGAAGATTTCATTGGATTTTGTATTTTAGAGTGAAACTGATAGTTTGGTAAACTTGTTAGCATATTCTTTATGCTAGAGTTATCTGAATAACTCATATGTTACGTCGTTACTGACATCACTAGGCATGACAGTCATGTAATCTTAGGATACTGTACACTTATGTTTTTCTCTATTTTATTTTTATTTTAAATTGCCTTTCAAGATGACATGTATGTTTTTGGTGATGGATTTTATTAAATACATTTTCCCCAAAATGTGACTTATACTGCAGTGTGACTTATACATGTTTTTTCCTTCTTAATTAATTATGCATTTGTTGGCTGGTGCAATTTATACTCCGGAGCGATTTATAATCCGAAAAATACGGTGTATATATATATATATATATATATATATATATATATATATATATATATATATATATATATATATATATATATATATATATATATATATATATATATATATATATACTGTATATATATATATATATATATATATATATATATATATATATATATATATATATATATATATATATATGTTACATTGCTTTTGGGGTCATTCATCGTCCATTAGAAATGAGCCAGTTGATTTAGTAAATTGAAGAGGCTGACTATGACTGCAAGGAAACAAACACCAAACATTATGAACGCATTCTAAAAGGCTCAAACATTTGCTTAACGGTTTTGCTCTCCACAGTCAGCCAGCATGCACCATTGAATCCATGCAGCTGAATTGCACTTCATCCTCATGCCTGTTTGTTCAAATATGACATCAACATAATCTTCTGTGCAATGGACCACAGAGAATGTGGGTCTGCTCTTTCACTGTTCAAATGAATCATGAATCAATGAGACATTTATTCAACATAAATCAATAATTTGAAGATAATAATTATTTCCTCATTTGGAAGGGAAACACATAAGTCTCATAGTTGCAAGTTAATAAAATTAAGTGACTGTGGAGGAAAGCCAATGTTATTGATTATGCTGCAGTACCTTAGTTTAGCTTTACTGAAACCTCTAATTTACACGTGTAAATGAGTTTTTAACGAATCATCCATCAGCTTCCTTTGCAAAGCGGCAAGAGTGATTACCGTCTGTCTAGCATATTATGTTTTAATGTAGAAACGACTTACTCTGTCTATCATTAAAAGACAATTGTGACAGGGTGCCAAAATGAGGATTGAGCGTAGGAGTAAGTGCTTTTCAACTACATTTAGAGTCAATATTATACTTATACCATTTGAAATATCACATTTTTCCTATGTGAATTTGTGAACGTAATAAAATGGATGGAAAAAGTTGACTTTCCAGCATAGTACACACACATACAAATTTGTGTTATTTTTAAGTGCAATCACAGGAATATGATTAAAATTGCATTTTGATGGAATGAATTTTATGAATTCATTTATTCAATGATAATGAGCTGCTTATATTCAAGCATTCAAAGCAATTTATTCTGAGCAGTGTGACTAACAAAAATTTGTTTCTTGACTTAAAAGCAAATAATTTGGCCTCGCTGACACAAACTCAACTTATCTGTACCAGTACTAGAAAGTCTGCCTCCTTCAAGATGTTTTGCTTTAAGGCAGAGATGTCATACTCCTTTTAGCTTGCAGGCCACATTGACAAAAATCTATTCCCATGTGTCATAAAATCATATGACTTTAAAAGAAAAAACTTCAAATGTATTATTCTTTTTTTACCACTGTCCAAAATAGTACAAACACTCTAAATTGTCCTTTGGTGTGATTGGGTATTTGACTGGTTGTTTGTGCCTGTGTGCCCTGCAATTGGCTGGCAACCAGTCAAGGGTGCCCCCCGCCTACTTTCTGAAGTCAGCTGGGATAGGCACCAGCAAGCAAGTGACTCTAGTGAAGCTAAGTGGCGACAGATAATGGATGGATGGACAACATCACTATTAATCATCAAATATTAACATTACTATAAATCATAAAACATTTCAAGTTTCATTTTTGTACTTTACATAACTAAATCATCTCAGGGGCCATATTAAATCCATTTGCGAGCCAGAACCGGCATATGTATGACACCCCTACTTTAAGGTGACGAAGAAGGGCTTGAAGTCTTGCATGATTTGCACATAGCAATGCTCCTCTGGGCAGGTTTTTCAAATTTAAATTTTCCTCTCATCCTGTATGTCTTTGGGATAGTGCTCTGATTTGTTGTTGTACATGACTGCAATTTGCGGTTCCTGAGAGCAGTGAAAAACTACTGTGTTGCCTGAAGCGATGAAATAAGCATGATTAAATGTCTGATGTTAAATAAATAAATAAATAAATACATTAAAAAAAAACATTCATAAAACTTCACACCAGAATCCACTATGAATATTTTTACCATGCAAGTATGTGTACTGCAGTGGTGATATCAACGCCTGTTGAAAACAAGTACTAATACTACATGAATGTATAGATTGGCAGGCACATGGTCACTGTCAGAATGCTATTCCATGAATATTTTTGTATGTTTAATGTGTAAGAAGATGAGTTGTTATATTGATTTAATTTGACTTTAAAGACATTCGATTTATCCTGTCTTTTGATAAATGACACCACTGCTCATATCCCCAAAATAAAAAAGCAAACTCAATCTCAACAGTGTTCAACTGTGTAAGATTTAGACCGTTTTTCCTTAAGAAGGAATAAATTAAATGATTGTAAATTTAAAAAACTTGCAAATAAATGTGTTCTTAATGACCAACAGTATGTTTGAAATATAATCAAGGGTCTAGTTATCATTAAATAGTGTTACATTGGGGGTGCCACTTCTCCGGAGGCTGCCATGTCTGTTATACATATAATGGTAAATGCAGAAACTCCTGCTGTCCGTAATGAAAAACTGTCTAAACCTTACACATTGTCTCTTTGATAATCCAACATCCACCCCCCCCCCCCCCCCCCACCCTGCACGCCCCAGTTTCTCTGTTATAAAACTCTTAGCAACATTTTAGGTTCAGTTGTTATTATTTTTACATCAATGCATTTCAGTGGGCATCAATTATACGCAAAGCATGACTGTTCATAAAATGTATCATATCAATCATTCGTGAATATCAGTGGTTGACTGTACTGTCAATAAACAGGTTGATCAAACAGATTTAATGGCTAGATGGCGGCAGATCCATCCACTGATTGGGTTGTTGATCGGTTCTCACTTTTGGTCGATTATGTGATTTTGTGTTCCGCCACTAGAAATAGAACCTGTGTTCTGCTTACAAACAACGTTGATTGGATGATACATTTAACAACATGCAAAGAGTACTGATAAGTGTTACATTTTCAATGGCATAATTACACAAAGAACTTACCTGTCCACTGCAATGGCGAGTAAAGCGTTTGTGGACACATAGAGCGACACAGTCCGGAGATAATTGACCGAAGCGCACAGCACCAACCCGTGATCCCACGACAGCTGTTTGACCACATAGTAGTCTATCAGGAAGGGGCAGCACACCATCGCAACCAAGATGTCCGAAATGGCCAAGTTGGCGATAAGCAAGTTGGTGAGGTTGCGCAGCTTTTTGTAACGCATCAACGTAGCGATGAAAATGAAATTCCCCAAGCCGCATACCAGCATGATGCAAGCGAGGACCACACCGATGATAATGGTGGCGATATAGAAGGCCAGACCCTGTGTGGTATCAGGGATCTCATCGGGTGAAATGCCGTAGTCCACGTCGTAGTTGTCCATGTAATGATCTAACTTGTCAGCAGAAGTAGCTGTCAACAGGTGGCTGAGGTTTGACTCCGCCATTTATTTTGGGGCAACTTCAACTGACAAAATTAAAGTGCAACTTATGAGTCTTTATGGAGCATTATGGCGGCAACTCCTTGCAAACTGTTACATTTCTTGTGTGAGGCCAGCATTTTGAAGAGGCTGAATTATCTATGGTGTTTCACCTTGACCTACAAGAAAAATACACATTATTTAACACATGGTCAAGATTCATCATTCATGGTCAAGATTCATCATCGGTAAAACACATTATTCTTTCCGTCCTTCAGCAGGTTATCAAGGATAGCAGGAGGTGTCGTCCCTAAATATATCTGGAAACTTTAGTTGAGGCCACAGCAGCGAGAAAAAGCCACCATGCAATTTATTGCATTTTTGTCAATTTATTGCAAGAGAATGTCGCTGGAAGGAGCTTAGTGTGGTCACAAGAAATTTTAATTAAAGCTACACTATAACAAGAAAGAATGCTAGTAACCTTGCATTATATAGAGAGGAAAATTTATTTACTGTATATAAATATATATGGAGTCCAGTTAATTCTTTAGGCGCCAGAGCATTTTCGGTCCAACAATAGGTTTTGATATCACTAATTCAAAATGCTGTCACTTACTCAAGATAAAAGCATACTGTAAATGTTGCTGTGCATTTTATTTCCTCTCTTTAGGATAATAAAACTTTTGGATTTTTTTAGGGGTTTTTTATGTTTTTTTTCATTATAGTTACTTGTATTATGTTTTTACATTTGTGTTTTTTAATCATGTTTTTAATATGGTTTCAATCTTTTTTTTCAATTGTTCATTTCAGTTTTCAGGTTGAGACTACTCGGGGAAGATTATGATTCCTGCAGAGGAAACTCATTTTGGCCACTTATATTTCGTTCTTTTGGCCATGACCATAGGTGAGGGCAGGAACGTAGATTGACAGGTATAAATGGAGAGCTTCACCTTTCGCCTTAGCTCTTGGATGCAGACCGGTGCTGCATCCACATCACAGCAGACGCTGCACTGATCCGCCTGTCCATCTCCTGTTCTATCCTACCATCACTCACAAACAAGATCCCAGGATACTTAAAGTCCTCAACTTAGGGCAAAACCTCTTTTTTACCAGGACAGACCGGTTCTGCGTCCGCATCACTAGCAGACGCTGCACCGATCCGCCTGTCCATGTCCTGTTCCATCCTACCATCACTCCTGAACAAGATCCCAAGAAACTTACACTCCTCTTGTAGCAAAACCTCTTCCCGGACCCCAAGGGGGCATTTTACCCTTTTCCAACTAAGGACCATGGTTTCAGATTTGGAGGTGCGGATGTTCATCTCAGCCGTTTCACACTGGACTGCGAACTGCTCCAGTAAGAATTGGAGGTCATGGCCTGTAGAAGCCAACAGCACCTGGTTATCCGCAAATAGCAAAGATGTAATGCTGAGATCCCCAAACCAGACCCCTTCAATACTTTGGCTGCACCTAGAAAATCTGTCCATAAAGGTAATGAACAGAATCAATTATAAAGGACAGCCTTGATGGAGTCCAACCCTCACTAGAAATGAATTTTAATTACAGCTGGCAATGCGAACCAAACATTGGTCGTACAGAGACCGAACAACCCATATCAAGGGATTTGGTACCCGGTATTCTGCTGAGGGTGTAGCGCTGGTCCCATTCAGCTGGACATATACAAAATCAACATCAGGCAGAACACATTTTGTTTCATGTACTATTGCCTTCTTAGGCAATAAAGGCACCTCTTTGATTGACTATATAGCATTCAGATCTCAGTCCAAAGAGTCAAATAGCACGATGGTTGTCTGTGGTCGTAAATACAGAAAACGAAAGAGATACTAAACTTATTTGGTCATTTTACGCAGTTAGTTAATATTTTGGTGACAGTTTATTTTTGTTAACTAAATTAGCTTTCGTTTACAATAAATACCTTTAAAAATACATTTCCCCTTTCTGTCTATCTGAAATTGTTGTGAGGAAAATGGCTAAATTAGTTGAGTACATCCCTTTAAGATAGTAGACCTGACTTGTTTTTGACCCTGTTATTTGGATGAATCCTCTCAAAACACCTAAAATGAAAGCTTTATCATAAAAGACATCTCATAGCTGGATCTTTGAAATACTGTACTTGGTCACCAAGTGGAAAATCGTAACAAAAACACCTTGTTTGCCTTTATGTGTGCACAGTCGGAAGAATACAGTTGCAATCACTTCATTTCCTTGAGAATGAAATGACTTGGATTCATGAGGGTATGTAAATGCTAAACCACTTAAATATTTATCATGGAAAATCCTTTTGTGTGGAGTCAACAACAAGGTCAACGCTCAAGCCACAGGCTCTTTGATGGTGACATGAAACAGAACAATGGCCAATTTGGAAGCGACATAACGCTTGCACTGTTGCTGAACTCAAATAAAAGACTCAACTGGAGTTGAGAGTTTTTGTGACAGCTCACAAGTCATTAAAGTCGAAGCTAAAACCTTTATTTATTGTAATACTGTATTTGTATGCTCTATGCACCCTCAATAGTCTAAACATGGTGTTCTGTGACAGAGGAAAGGGTCTGTGTGCCTCTTAACAAATGAGTAACGCAGTTAATTAATAAATGTCTCTATCGAGCTATACATTTTCAATAGTGCTATCGTCACAATGGGTGAGCTGCACTGGCGGAGACAGGGGTAGGCGCGGAGGCGTGTGGAAGGGGCAGTGCCACCTCTAGACACTGCTTGGACACCGGAAGCGCCACTCTCATAAGTGATATGTTTGATTGACATACATTTTAACAGACATGCTTGGCTGTTAAACGAAGGATCTCTGGTGCGTATACTGTTTGCAGATAAATGCATGTTTACACCCTCTACTGGAAAAAAAACTCACCCAACAGTTTACAGAAGATTACTATCACAGCATGTCAGTTTTATGTAGCTATAAAGCAGGGGTGTCAAACAAACGGTCCACACACTGGTTCTGGCCCGCAAATGGGCGTTAATCTGACTAGTGAGATGATTTTGTAAAGTATAAAAATGAGCTGATTTTTTTAATAAATGAAAAACTTTAAATTAGTTGATGTTGTTTTATTTTGGGCAGTATTTTAAAAATAGACAAATTTTAAGTTGTTCTTGTAAAGATAAATAAATATATACTATCATTTTATTAGTCCAGCCCACGTGAATTTCTTCCATGCAGCCTGCAAGCTTAAACATGTTTGACACCCTTGCTATAAAAGAATAATACTGAACATAAAACAGCAATATGTTTTTGGTGACATCATTTTAGGCTCAGAGTGGAACTTTGATATCATTGTGTTGCTGTAAGAGACACCATTCTAGAAGTAACAATACTAAAAAACGAACAAAAAAAAAGTGGTAACCATTAACTACTGTATATACCAAACATATTCAAATGAACTGGGCAACTCAGGTACGCAGGACAATGGCACCACAGAATTTCACTGTATTTGAAACCAATAATAATAATAATAATAATAATAATAATAATAATAATTTTGTTTAAAGGTCCCTTTCAGAACACTCAAGATCGCTGTACAACAAGGTTAAAAATACATAAAAAATAAAAAGGACACACATATACACACATGCATACATGCATATACATGTACGTATACACACACACACACACACACACACACACACACATTTAAAAAAATACAATTGGGGCAGAAAGCATTGGTTCTATGGATCTGAGTTTGCTTGTCTGATGTTTTAGCTGTGACTAAACATGTGTTAATTGTATTTGTTTAACATGCACATTTGTAAAACATGTATTAAAACACATTGTGTATCAAAGCCTACAATTCATAGATTTAATAAAATTGAAACATAAAATTAATTCAAATAAAATTAAAAAAGTAAAAATAATCTAAATTTCACTTTGTGAACCCCCTCAGGCAGAGCACACGCTATACAGCTCGTTAGCCAAAAAAATTACCAGGTAGAAGCGAGTGATTGCTATTTTCATGACACAACAATCCTTTGAAAATACCACAAGGTGACTCACAGCACCCACCGTGCTTTACTCTTTCCACTATGTGTCTGTCATAGGTTCTCAAAGGGTGAATGGTTTTACATTAGTTTAGTACTAATTGGTTTCACTGTACAGTAGAGTTAAAAGGGTTTCGTCATGGCTAAATATTTGCAAGTTGATTAATAAAAGTGACATGCTCTGAGACATGAATGATTATTGACATGTTAGAAATCACCAAACACATGGAAACCTTTAATTAAAACAAAACGGAAAAGTCATTTTGTTGGAAAGAAAAAAAAATCAACACGGTATTATTAAAAAATGTCATATCCATCTTACCTGCCATAGACGTAGAAGGTCGAATGAATGTTCAATTTAATTAATATAGCAATTAAAGAGCCCTATCTGATTGGCCAGGGCTAATGGAAGGCATCCATCATAAGGTTCTGCTCCTTCTCACTCGCGTCCTTGTACAAGACAACAAAAAGTTGTCCCTCCGTTGCCTCACTGGTGATGATGCTGTGGGGAGAAAGAGATGGGAGGGTTTAAAAGAAGGAGGGAGGGAGGGGTGCCAGGATGGAGGATGTGTGGGTGGGCGAGAGCCAAAAGGTTGGAGCAGTAGTCATCAGTGTCAGCCAGGGTGTTGATTGATGTACTGTAAGCACATTAAAGTGCCTTCAAATCACCTTCAAAAGATAGACTACTTAATCAATGTGTGTTAGTGTTTTTTTTTCTTTTTTTTAATATCCTTGCCGTTCTAATTGTAAAACACTGCAAATGTCAGGGAAGCTTTGGGATTACTTTTCAGGCCTCTTTTGCACAATTGCAAACCCATAAAAGTCGTAGCTCTCTTGCAGGACCCCTGGTATTCTTGTTTTGGCACTTTGCTGTGCATATTCTGCTTTGCGCAGCACTTTTGTCATATTTCAGCCATAAAAATAAAAAAAATGAAGGGCTGTGTATGCTGAGTACTTACAAATAAAAGCAAAATTTATTCCTTATTGTAAAAGACAATCAATGCCTATTTTAACAACACAGAAGCACTCCTGTAATAACGTGCTCATTATTGCAATTAATCTAATTCTGGAGTCAGTATGGTCAACCACAACATTCAAGTTTCATTAAAACTCAGTTGTTATTATTAAATGTTAAATTATTTGCACCTGCATTTAGTTTGTATGTCCTTAATGGTGTTTCTAGAAAAGCACGTGCATTATAAAAAAAAAAAAAGATACTGAGTGTGCCTTATAAATTATACATCAAGGTGGACTTATATTCTGAGTAGCATTAAGGATATGGGAATAGGAAATAAAAGAAGAAAATCAATCTAACAAGAATAAAATCTGTTTTTTTTGCAGACAAAAAAAGTTGCAACCTGACTAGAATAAACTAATAATTCTATGAAAATGTCGGATTTGTTATGCTTACCACTTGGCTACACAATTTTAATTGGCAACATGAAGAGCTGATCCACGTGACATGCTGAAGGCAACAAACAAGTAGTAGTAAAGTTATAATGGTAACCCATTAGGCAACTAGTGATTGTCACAAAAAACAAGTTCTTTGCACAAAAAATGTGCAGCAGAGGAAAATGTCCAGATTTATGAGAAGCGACATAAAGAAAATAACTCAAACAACCACTAACAACAGAATATCTACGTGTAAGGCTATCTCCAAGCATCAGACGTTTGAGACAACTGTACCGGATGTTGCGCTAATTACAAAAGACCAGAACAGCAGATACTGAGAACATTGGACAAAAAAAAAAAAAGTGTTCTGGCGAGTTCAATAATCAATTCTTATTTGATGCACTTTTTACATCCAGCCTGTGATTAATTGCCCACCAGTCCAAGATGGTATCTGCCTGGGACCTAATCAGTCCTTTGGGAATGACTTGTCATGTCGTAAGCATTAACAGGACAAGTGGTATGAAAAAAAAATGACTGGAAGATTAGAAAAACACAACTGGCATTTGCACAGTTGACATTTGTGCAGCTAGCCTGACAAAACATCTATGTATTTTTTACTTGTAAAGTAAAATTTCTTGAAAAATCCGTTTTTCATATATATATTTTTAAATTTTAAAACCTTTGAATTGATTTTTTTCTTGTATGAATGCAAAACTATTAGAAAAAAAACGTTGGCTCTCAACAGTTTACAACATATTAGGGCTCTCATTTTGCAGGTGCATGTCTACTCACGTAAAAAACATCTTGATTTTTTGGGGGCGGGGCAAGTCTATTTGATTGTGTTTGTGCATTCGGTGGGGCATGCCGCTCCGTGTTACCCGGACCAAAATCATTTACTTTTAAGCACACTTAGTGTTACGTTGTAACACTGAGAACACAAAAGGTGGACCCCAACAAACTGGACACACATGAGAAAGTCCAATACTAAAATGTATTAATCAAAAGAACCATGCAAAACATGAGATATACAACACAAAATTGGCAAAGTATGAAATCAAAGTTACGGAGGATAACGCCGCTCAAAGTACATCTAAAAGAGACATAGGATAACCTACAGTATATAGCCGAACGTACTCAAACAAAACACCAAGAGGGTAGAACGCAGCCAGCTGGAGGACACCGTAGGAACAGAAAGTAGGAACTAAAACCTGGCAGAGGCAAATACAAGATTTCAAAGTAACAACAGAAATACTCACTAACATGATGCAATGCATACGAGGGAACACAAATATGTAGACTTAGCAGTAGACTCCGATGGCGTCCTCCGGCTCCAGCCGCGCTTAAATAGTCCGGCACCCTTTACAGTCTTCGACCAGATATAACACGCATGACGTACTGGCACAAGTGGTGTGTGAAGTGAATCATATATTAGGTTGTTATCATTATGTGCTTATTTCTTGTCTAGAATAGAATTGCTATCTTTCTATGCATTCCTAATTCAACTCGCCCCAGTCCTTGGATAGAGCTGTTGACGCAGGAAATTGTGAGCCGGGACCTTGGCCCAGCATTTGGTGGTGCCCGGCTGGATCCTTTGTTATGTCTTGTAATGTGCAATGCTTTGCTGAATGAATAAAAAGCAGGCGGGGACGCTTGAGCGCCGAAAATGCTGTTGGCAACACAGAGGAGAATGTACGCTAAGCTTTTCCCTTTGCCTAGGCGGAGAAAAGTCAATCTTGGCTGGTCTGAGTTACTATTTTGTTGTTTAGCAGCAGAGCTTGTCTTAGTCTACTTTCAAAGATAACCCTGGCATGGTACATGGTACGTGATTTTGGTGAATTCCAAATTCACTCAACTAAAATAATTCTAGTTACAAGAGCAAGGAAAAACTCAGAAATAGCAAAGTATCAACAAAACGAACGACAGAGCGGAAAAATGCAGTGGTTAACAACAAGGACACTTGGAGTATCACTCAAGGGATGGTGTGGAATAATCTGGCGCCGTTCTTCTGCTCCGGCCGCACTTAAGAAGCCCCGGTGATGACTGATGAGCGTTAAGTGTGCAGCCGGCGACTTCTTCCCTTCATCAAGGACATGCCTGGTCTTTAGACACAAACACACACAGCCGTTAGCCAGAGATTTGATACGTAGGGATAGGCACCAGCAAACCAGAGACCTAGTGAGGATAAGGGATGGATGGATGGATGGATGGATGGATGGATGGATGGATGGATGGATGGATGGATGGATGGAAATTCACGTTAGTTATGCCATCAGTGTAGGCTGGAGCACAAGTCTCCAGTGTAGGTGACGAGCCGCTTGTGGGAGTATTCATGTTTCGCAATACACACAACACCTGAGGTGCATTTAACCTGATTCGGACATTTTAATCTCAGAAAAATGTATTATATTTATTCATTTCTTGATTTATTCATTTATATATTTTCTACCTATCATAGATGTATTTAACGAATTCAATGAACTTACCAGTAATACAATGAAAATAAAGGAATTTAATTCTATTCTGCCTAATTAACTGGTAACAGTCGAATAACGAAAATAAAGTGCTGTTGAGGGCGCAGACAGATTCCGTGCTCCGCTAGTAGTGTGTGTGTGTGTGTGTGTGTGTGTGTGTGTGCGTGTGTGCGCGTGTGTGTGGGTGCGTGCGTGGGCGTGTGTGTGTGTGTGTGTGTGTGTGTGTGTGTGTGTGTGTGTGTGTGTGTGTGTGTGTGAGTGTGGTGGATGTCACCATATTTCATTCATAAATATCACAACAGCGCATCAAACCCTCAGAATTATTGTCAAAATCGATTTGCTGGACACATTATAATCTTTATTGTAGCTCCCACTGGAGTGCAAATGCCCCTTTCTATCTGTGCTAATCTATGAAAACACAAAAAGACAAGAAAACTCTGCCTGTGCACAAAGTATGAATGCACAAGTCTTGCGCTGAGCACAAAGTAGGGGCCATAAGACATCAACGTTTTTGTTGTTGTTTTGCAGCTTTCTTTGTTTTTATCTTCAGTGAATTTCAGAGACTCACGATCAAGGCAATATCAGTCATTTTTATAAAATGCAAGGCAATGATTTCTTAAATCAGGGGTGTCAAACACATTTTTATCCTCGTCCACATTTTAGTCATCATTTCAGTTAGACTGACTGTGAAGTCAAATTTGAAGTGTGTTTGACACATTTACCTAGTTTTGAAAACAGAAAAATAATCTGTTCAAAAGAGAGATTTGGTTGTAAAATGCTGTTATTTTTCCTCCCCCATTTTTTAAACGTTAAAGACAACCTGCAAATTTGTTATTTTAGCCAGAAACTTGAAGTCAAATCAGCATTTCATAGGCCACATAAAATGATGAGGCTGGCCGCATCTGGACCCCTGGTCTTGATTTTGACACCTGTGTCTTAAATGATCATCTCAATTGGAATGCTTGCAGCCGAAAGAAGATAATATTGCAATATTTACTCTGTATCATCCGACAAACGGGATTTGTATACGGAAGTACATACTTGGAATGTGCTAGCTGTGAGGAATTCAGATATTACTACCACCAATATCCAGGGGCTAGTTTGCCTTTCCCACAACTTGCAACTGCATCAGACTTCATTTTGTGCTTGCGGTGCTCTCCCAAATTTTTCATGGTGCAAACCATCAGAGCAACCTGAAGCGTAAAAAATTAGGGTAGTCTTGAGCACTGATGGTGCATTTTTTACACGTAAACTGTTGCACTGCTGAAATATGCCTGTCTTTGAGTCAGTTATACATAACAGGGAAATCTATGGTTGCATAAAATTGAAATTTGATGACGATGGTAATGTTCTCTATTGTTTGTGTTTATGGAATTCAACGAACCCTTCAAACGCTCATACGTACATGGCTGTTTACTCGAGATTCTGGATATACACATATGTCATGGTTCGCCTAACATGAACACAGTAAACCAATACATATGCTGTGACGGCAATCTAGATCACATACGACATGCTCGCTAACAGGGTGCGCAATGTGTTTGAAAAAATACAGCATATGCCCAATTTTGGGGACCTTGGTAAATCTGGCACAGGGTTTCTATTAAAAAGTTACATTCACAGCCATTCTGGAGAGAGCATCAACATTCATTTGGACTCTTATCCCTGCAGGAGAACCATAACGAGTCACCCCACGTATTGTGTTTTCCACTCCACTGACCCATGAAGGATGTTTAATAGGAGCTACATTTTCGGCAGTCTTAACCAGATCGCATTCCTAACCTGTATTTTCCTGATGGATGACTGTTGTCACATGCATGCATCAAGTATAACTAACATCTCAAAGTGACATCATGAGAAAATCACTCAACGCTACACAATCTACAGTCACATTGATCCTTTTAAGTATTGATCATTGCCGTAACACCGTTAATATTTCATGTATTCTGTGGTGAAACTGCTACATTCTTATAAGTCTGCCCTTGCTTTTTTACAAAGATGTGTTTGGGCCATTTTGGTTTTAGTTCAATTCTTAACATATGCATTAGAAATAATGTACAGGGTGTTCCAAAATGTTTGACCCCATTTCGTAGTTAATAATAATAATAATAATAATAATTTTGACAATTTTCGATGGAATGACCTCAAATTTTCACAGCTTGTTTAGACACGTTTCATGTTTTTGTGTGTAACATTTGTCAGTTCTATCTTTTCAGGTTAAGAAATGTCGTTCACTTCAAAAGAAAAGGCATTTAGCGTGTTAGAGTATGCTCGGACTCAGTCACCGAAGACAGTGCAGCGTGCCTTCTTCAAACATTTTGCAAAGAAGGCACCAACTACAAAACAAATTAGGACTTGGCACCATAAATGTAAAGAAAAGGGCTGCTTATGCATACCTAAATAGCCAGGATGGCCATCAATGTCAGCAGAGACAGTGGAGCAGGTTAATGAAGCCTTCCTGCGTAGTCCTCGGAAGAGTGTAAGAAGAGCAAGTGTGGAAACCTACATTTTGCAAAAAACAGTTTGGCGGTTCTAAGGAAACGATTGCGATTTAAACGTTACAAGCTGCAGCTCGTTTGGCACGTGTGCAGAGTCACAGGCGGCGCTCAGATTGAAAATGTATCTAAATCTGTCATACAACCAACAAATATTTGTACTTTTCTTTGTAAATTTAACCAATAAAACTTTTGACCTTCAACATAAAGTGTATTTAGTTTCATTAAGAGCCATCAAGTAGTGTCCGAGGTATGGGCAGTACATCACGTAAACCAGCAATCCCCAACCGTGGGTATGCGGCGCAATACCAGGCCACATGGGCTGCATCCGAATTAATTTGGTAGTTTGATTTAGTTTACCTGTATCCTATAGTTAACCTCCTTTAATATTCATTCATTTGTGCTTTGTTTGGCTTGATCTTTGTTTTTTATGCCATCTCTGGCCGCTGTTGACATTACATTTTGTAGTGAGGAAGGATGGGGTCACTGTCAATGACACATACGTTGTTCTGTATCTTTGTGAAATTTGGCCCACAGTTGTCTGTAAATTGTACTTTCTTTGTAAGATTCTTGTCATTAATGATAATGTACCCAAAAATGTGTTTGTTGATTCAACAACTTTTGACTGTGGATAACTCAAAAAGTAAAATACCTTGGAGTAGAATTAAGTAGACACACACTCTTGATTGTAATTTGAGCCGAGCTTTATCTCCAAAGTCCAATAAGTGCAAAGACAGAAATCTGGGTGTTTTCCTCCTGTGAAGGCATTGACTCACGAACAAGTTGCAGAGACATAAGGGCTTCTAGACAATCCAGCCCAAGATTATAGAGTTACATCTTGTCAGCAGTACAATTTCTCCTCTGGGATTGGATACAAAAAGAAACGTCGATATGACGCCGTCTGGCTTGTTCCCACCATTGAAGGCAATTCCATCAGGTGAGCATGATCTCACATCCTGCAAACATAGCCAAAAACCTTTGCCTGTCTCCCTTATCCATCCCCAGCCATCTTCAACAAACCTTATTTACAGTTCTTTGGCAAAAGATAACATGATAACAGATAACATGAATACTTGGTTGATTAACATAAATGCGTACCCTCTCTTTATTTGACAAGCATGAAAAGAGCACATGAAGGTGGCACAACTTGTGGCTAACAACCAAGCTAATCGAGAAGCAACCGCTCTCTTGCTGGATGGCAGACAACGTGCAGGAATAACGCGAAATATTCCACTTGCCCCGCAGATTCCAACAACTGTGTTTCCGTCCCGCTGGGCCACGCTGTGTCACCTCAACGATAGCCCCGGCCACTGCATGTGTCTCCGCTCTTCCAGTCTCTGGAACGTCAAACTGCGCTTGAGCGGGGACTACCAACTCGCGTGAAATTATGTTTTTAATTAACCTGCTGTAAACAAACCAAGCTCCATTTGTGTATAGTTTGTGCGGATAACACTTCAATGCATGCTTCATTTACAATGGGTGAGTAGAGACAGTACTCATTTTAACTTGTAAATGAATTGGTGGAATCCTGACTCATACAGTATGTTAGAATAACTGTACAGTATCTAGGTCAGCCCATATTTGTTCTTGCAACATGTATAATAGAAGTGTAGACATGGATATTTTCTGTTGGAGCTGTTGGTGAAGCGCATGTGAGGAGACGACACGTCTCCAAGGGCAGAACAGCATGGACTCTCACCTGTACCCCACACCTGTACAAAGCATGGGGGTTGGTCTTTGTGTTCCTTCCTGACAAAAAGATCACAGCATGGAAGCGCACTTACACCCCACACTATCACAAACTGATTGTTTGTATTGTTGCCAAGACCTCTCCTGCAAATCCTTCAGGGCAGCAATGGCTTTTGAAACCTAGGGTTATCCCAAATGAATAAATAGGGAGTAGAAAGGATCTCTAACCAGACCGGAAGGAGATCTGAGAAGGCCAGGATCCTGTACGCTCTCCTTGCAAGAAAGAAAACCTTGTTGTCTTCCTCCTGGTCGTTTTTTAATAAATGTTCTAGGTTGCTTGAACCTAACACAGTAATGTATATGTGTACATGTTACAGTGCCAATTAACAGGAAAAGTGTTTGCTATTATTGTCTCAATGACAATGGCACGGAGAAGGAAAACCCCATGGTTTTCCTTCTTGAGCTCATTTAGCAAAGGAGGACAGTCTTGTCCGTGTGGAGTGCTTAATCTTTGCAAACCTGGATGTCAATCAGGTTCTTTTTCCTGTTTAGTGCTTTCTGAACTGTGGAATTGACCATGGCGCATGATGGTGGAGCAGATCTTTTAAGTCCTGCGTACAGTTGGCTGACCGTAGCGCAACTGCCCAGCCACAACGCGGCGCGGCGGCTAGGCAGGATGTAGAACTGCTTATAAACATGGCTGTGTAGTGCTGCACAGCGGGGATGCAACCTAGTATGTTGTATCCACGGTTATAGTTTAATCCCCGCCTTTCATAAAGCTGAGCATGCACATCCAATGTCTTTCTATTCTGAGGATATTTGTTTACTGAAGCAACTTGCACTGGCTGTTGCTTGTGTATCAGTCTTGTGAGAACGTTTACATTGTCACTGTACAGTGAATGAAAATTTACCTCTGACTTGGGCTAATTAAACCGAGTTCCAAAGGAACTGCGCAAACCACAACT
This sequence comes from Hippichthys cyanospilos, assembly GCF_059441005.1. Classification (NCBI taxonomy): domain Eukaryota; kingdom Metazoa; phylum Chordata; class Actinopteri; order Syngnathiformes; family Syngnathidae; genus Hippichthys; species Hippichthys cyanospilos. Next base: position 20,177,131 of record NC_142376.1, read on the forward strand.
GATGGATTTATGAAACATTTGAAGATGCAGGTTTGAATAATGCAATGTCACTGTGTGCATACAGACACTGGGCTTAATGTTGGAGCAACACTGAGCATGACACTGATTTATTTTGAAAGAAAAAAAGAGTGAGTACCAAGCACCATGCCCTGGTATTTTTGTGTGTAACCCACAGAAAAAATTAAGTGCACCCCTGAGCATATGCAAAGGTTTTGCATTCATACGTATCCGTTTGCATTGAATTGACATTTTGTATTGAAATTAATAGATTTTGTACTTCGGTTTTGATTGATCTAATCAATGTAATTTGTGTACATTTTAGTAAGATACTGTATATAATTCTATCAAATGGCTCTTACTTGAGTGAATGAGTTATAGCCTTTGTAAGATGTATTGTTAATGAGGTCATATTTTATGCACCCCCCCCGATCCACCTTAAAAATCTCAAGTGTTGACCAGTCCATGTTGATAAATTTTGGGGACCCATGACCTACACCACTTATGTTCACAAGATACGCGGGCGTGTCTTTGGGCAGTGAGTGGGGTACATGCCAATCACTGACAACTCATTTACCTACCGATGATGCAGCATCAGGAACAACCAGGGATTCCAGCTCCATGCTCAAGGACCCTTCAGCATGCTCACAATGGTCGGTAGATCAAACCCACAACCTCTCAGCTGGGAGACATTGACTCTACCACTGAACCACAAGTTGTAAAAACAATAGGGTTAAAAATACATCTATTCAAAAAACAAGCAATGCAGATTTTTTTTTTTTTTTTTACCAAACTTAATGGATTGTTTTGATTCAAACACCTAAAAATAGTAAGTCGTTTGTACAAGACAACCTCAAAAATTAGGTTGTTTTGTAAAAAACAAGCTAAAATGTTGAGTCAAGTTGACCAATATATACTGCAGGGTTTATTTGCTGTTTTTTTAGGCGAATGTTATTACATTGTTCTTGCAATTTGTCAGTTTAGAATCAGAATTCAGTTCAGAATTTAGATTTTTTTTTCCCCCCATTTGAGACAGCCCATGGTAAGCAGCTGTTTTGCTGTTGTAACATTATAATGTAAAAATGTGATAGACATATGTGAGGTGGAATTCATCAAGTGTCAGTTATTAAGTGTCACTTGGAATGTATTTTAAGTGTTCACCACACAGGTACCAGAGCTGTGCATCTTCACAGGGATTGAAACCACTCACTTTGGGGACATAATCAGACCTTCAAGTATCCAGCAATCTACAGTCAATCAGTAACATATTACGTGTAACAACTTGTGTGAGTGACTTTTGTTCAGAATGCTCAAAATGTCTCAAGTTGACCGTTGGGAAGCGGGGCGAGTGCTTGGATTGTAATGCAGAGATCTTGTGGTCATCCATCTGGAACAGCAAATACAAGAGGAGAGACAGCAGTGCTGATGTTATCTTGTGATCAGTTCTTTGTTTTTATGTCATGCCAGTACCACTCCTACTTGTATTCATCCTCATCCAAAAAGCATGTCTCAATAGCCTTGAGGGGCTTCCTTAAGGCATCTTACAGGCACTTATATATTAAGTTTGTTCATATACCTACAGTACATTGTATATGTGAACAAATGACACGCTCACTGACCACGCTACTAGGGTCAGCATTGCAGTTCAGCTACTCAGTAAAACTTGTGTATAATCAAGCAAACACTTGTCTACATGCATGCCTCCATGCATGCAGATTGCAGACATACCACAACACATGGGCATGATCGAGATGGAAATGCTACAATTACAGAGATACAGTGGGAAAGAGAGGAAGTACAGTCAATATTTCATAAAGTGGTGTTTGCTTGAGAGAGCCTCTTTCGAGAAAAAGAAATTAAAAAAATAACTTGTTGATGGCAGACAAAAGTGCCCAGAGACGTTCCAGCAGATAGAAACCACTTTTTACAAATTAGGTGGGAGTCCAAGCGGGTCTCTGAAAGGTTAGATCTGGAAGATGACAGGACCATACGAGCTGTTAGTCATATTAGCAACAACAACAGAAAAAGAAAAAGAGGATTGCACAGGTTTAGAAAACTTGAAAACACGTAGGTTTGGGATATTCATGATTAATTCCAACTCAATGCACATTACACAATCATCTATCGTAGCGTTTAAGGCGGTATTTATTGACACTGGTAGTTGATTTTCCTCCAGAGATGCAATCAATTTCCAGTCAACATGTCCATTCCAATCCTCTTGTGATTAGTTTATGATTGTTCGAGGACACAGGTGTCAAACCCAAGGCCCGACGGGCCAGATCCGGCCAGCCACATTTAATGTGGTCCGCAAAATGCTGATTTGACTTCAAGTCTCTGGTTAAAATACCAAATTTGTAAGTTGTCTTCAGAAGAAAATCAAGATTTTTTTTGGTTCCCAATCTCTTTTTTGAACAAATTTTACCGGCCTCTGATTTCAAAACTAGGTAAATGTGTGACAAACGCACTTAAAATGTATTTGACTTCACCCTATGAAAGAAATATCACTGTAACGTGGCCCTCGATAATAATGTGTTTGACACCTCTGGTCCAGGATTTTGCGAGCCTTCAGATATTGTTTGAAACGGATGGAATATTCAAAGATTGGTCGTAGAGTTGACAGGCGTGCTGACTTTCCCTGTTTTGGGATCAGTTCAGAATAATCACCCAATTCCCAAATCTTTTGCAATATATGGACTATAATGGATGTTGTGACAATAACTGTAAATTATACAAACCATTCGAAGTGGGTGAAATCCTCTACTCTCCAAAAATGATCACTTTTAACTCTTTCAGTGCTATGGATGATAATTCTCATTTTTTAAAATAGGAATAAAAATAAAATAATAAAATACACAAAACTACATCATAAAAACTTCAGTTGAAGAGAAAGAGAAATGGTATAACACTTCCAACCATCAAAACAGCAGAGATGCGACTGCAACAGCCTCCGTGTATCAACCGGATTTTGTTAGGCGCTAAATGCCAGAGATGACTTGCTCAAGCTCTCCCTCGCTTCTGTCATGACCGCCGAGAAGACCCGAGCACCAGAAAAAACAACAGGCTTTGATTTTCATCCACAGGAGCAGTTCACTAATCCAACCTGTACGCGAGATATATAGCTGCTCGTGACGAAAGAATATAGACAGACTCACAAGCACAACCGGATATTATGGAAAAAATGTGCAAGATTAATTTTGTATGGCTTCTACGGGAGGGTGGAAGTAGTTTATGGGTGGCTATGGAAAAGCATCAAGAGGATTAAAGAAATATATCTCAGGGTTCAAAGAGAAACAGAAGTTGTTTTCTATCTTATGAAAACTTATAAATATGAAATTGGAAATGGATATTGGAAATTGGCACATTTATTTACACATTATTGAAACTTACAGGTGGTTTTCAAAATGAATAATGGTCTAAATATTACATACTACTTTAACACAGCATAAATCACATTTTGAGTCCCCTGTGCGTCAACAAGGATGGACTCAGACTTTAGCTGCTTGGCTCCTTTTAATTTAAAATAATGTAGTAACAACCTGGGTTAACACAAGCGAATGTAAGCAACTCACGCCGTGGCTGCTAAAATCCAACTGACTCCATCCACTTCCGCCCTCTCGCTCGTCCCATTACCGTACAGTAATTACAGCAAGAGCATGTCTGATGTCAAAAAGTTTTTTGCGGATCCCAGTGTTTTCTTTTCCATGGAAAACGGGTGGAAACGGCTCTGTGAGTGTTTAACTGGCATCTCTGAGAAGTGACCTAAGGTTACCAACCTATTCAAAGTGGTCCAAATGTAGTAAAAAAATAGCCGTATAACTGGGGTGTATTTGGCCAGACGAATGTGATCAACACTTTGCACAAAAAAGCGTTGAAATTTGTGTGGTGTTTACCACATCCAACGCATCCAAATTTTGTTTAAAAAATTGAATATTAAGTTTTGTTCAGCCCAGTGAAAGAGGTCCAAATGTACTTCAAAATGTGTTCAAGATTTATCTGATTTAGAGACGAGTCAGTGTTTCTCATTTCTTCTAGAAATAACTGCAGGATCAAATGTATTAATACTAAAACTAGTCTGAATTATTTTGAGTTCAACAACAGCGAACTTGAAGTAGATCTTTGTATGTGCCTTGCCTGCCAACATCTTATCTGTATCTACTGTATCTAATTCTCACAGCTGATTAATACAGTGGTTAAGACGACTGACTTAAAGATCCCCGTCAGGGTGATAAGCAAAGTCAGATTGATTACTTTAGACAAGTTCCTTGTGGTTCTCAACCTTTTTTCAGTGATGTGCCCCCTGAGAAATATGGTACATCAAAAAGAAATATGAAAAAGAAATAACTTAATTTTTGTAAATATTTGTCCACAAAAAATAATCAACATAAAGTGTCAGACCTGTTCTCAAAAAGAAACAATTATGAATAAATATTTGTCCACGAAAAAATATTCAACATTTAGAGTCCTATTTTGGGATTACAATACAGATCTGTTAAAAAAAACAAATCATTAACTTCATTATTAATGAATATTTGTCCACAAAAAATAACCAACTAAAGTGATAGACCGGTTCGCAAAAAGAAACAATTTAGAATAAATATTTGTCCACACATAAAATTTGAATTTCAAATGTACTCTTAAGGAATCATGGTAGAGATTTCCTCACTTTAAATAAATCATTAACTTGACAGGTAACGAGAAGGGGCACGTGAGTAGTTGAGTCTAATTATTTTCTAATCATTATAAAAAAACAATGATCTTATATGGGGGAGAATGTGGCTTTTTAAAATAATGAAATTGAATATCCTACTCAACATAAGATTTGTTTTATGAATTTTTATTTTCCTGAAACAGATAATTACATCAAAAATTATTTTTAAAGGCTGTTTGCATGTTTGTTTGTTTAATTTAAAAGAGCGAGAACCCCCTGATGTTCCTTCAGGTACTCCCAGTAAAACGGTGTCTTTTTACCGGCCTCTCTTTAAAGACTTGAACTTTACTTCCTTTCAACTTTCACTTTTTCAATCAGATGCAGACAGGTTTTGGATGAACACAATGTATTCAATATATTTTCAATCAATATTTGCTGGTTGGGAATACAGTACAAATAAAATTAACAAAAATAATGGATACCTACAACATTTTCCGTTATGAAAACACCATTTAGCTGTTAGTTGTTTCATGTTCTAATAAATATAGCTTGAAAAACCCTGTCACAGCATTAAAACGCATCAAACTAGGTTTGTTGATACCTGCAGAAATCCTGTCCATCCTGACATATCCCATGAAGTGCCTCCAGAAGGCCCAAGTGTAGCCCCAAGTCTACTTGTAACCCCATTGAGAACTGTTGTTTTAAAAATTACAATGTTAGGGCTCAAGTTGTAATACAACATGCTCTTTTTTTCTTAATTCAAGGTCATTCATCCACTCTGGTGACTGAACTATCCCAAAAAGAAACACCCCATCCTAAATTTATACCAACGTAGCATTTACTGCATATGTGGCTGCACAGCACAAACCGGCATCCAAACAAGCTGTCATGCACGAAACTTCGTTTCTGTCCTTCAATTGGTCTGAAATCCAACCTCCTGCATCAGGCATGGAGGTACAAAGCAGCTGACAAAGAAGCACAATAATTGTGTGCAAACACCCAGTGCTTTCGCGCGGCAGCTAATTGTGTGTTTATGTTTTTGTGGTTCTGCTTTGTCATCACTCCTGTGACTTTTGGAATCCCTGGAACAAAGACAACAATCGACTGTGGAAGGCCCCAGGCTCACAACAAATCCTGGTCTCCGTCACAGGGGAGGTGCCAGGAGCTATTTCGTGACTAAACCAGTGCCATGCAGTCTTTAGTCTAATATGAGCCAGCCAAGGGTGAGCACCCCAGTTTTCACTCATTAAAGGAGCTGCAGAGCACAAGTAGTGTGAGGGATACCACCAGTCCAATAGAGAGAAAGCCACCATCATGTTCAAGACAAGCTACCTGCGCAAGGAGGTGCGCAAGGAAAAGTACGAGCATTCGGATGTCTTCCACGAAGAACCCGAGGACTCGGCGGGCATCTCAGCCATTCAGGGCTGGGAGAACCTCCAGGAGCTCAATAGCCGCTTTGCCCGCTACATTAACCGAGCTCGGGTACTGGAGCAGCGCAATGCCGTCTTTCGCAAGCAGCTGGAGACCCTGCAGCGCATGGAGGAGGCCAGCGGCCTGGAAGAGACATTCAAGGAGCAGATTGAAGTCAACAAGCAGCGAATCCGAGAGCTCACCTCAGACCACGGAAAGCTGGAGCGAGAGCTGAGGGATGCCTGCCGCATGCTGGATGAGTTCACCAGCAAGTAAGAGAAGGGCCTGTGGCTGGGGTTTGAGATAGCGTGAACTGAAACGTACTTAGGATCGAAAAGAAGCGATAAAAAAATGCTAATGCCCTCGAGGGAGAGGTGTTTGTAGTCAATAATCTAACAGCAGGGAATAGAGCTTCTATTTCCGCAAGTGATATCAGGTAAAATGAAAGAACACAGACTCTTAACAGGGCCATACAATCCTAATTTGGATCAGCACCAAATTGTTCACTCCAGGGTCATACATGCCCACCTTACTCCAGAATATGCTTGAACAGTAGCATCAGGGTTTGTGCATTATTCGCCGACAAATTACAGGTTTTTTTTCATGCTTTCTGTCCTGATAGAGAAAAGCAAAATCAGTCTTTACACCGATCTAATCGGCTTGACCGTGATCTGCTGATATTTGCCTTTTTATGCAAGCATTATTGAGCTTCAAATAATGATCATACTCTGTAGACCAGAGGTCCTCAACCTCCAGTCCATGGCCCGCCGCTTGTCCGTGGATCAGTGGCCGCATGGGCTGCACCCGAAATATTGATGTTTTAGAACTGATTTCATATACGCTTCAACAGTTCTCGCATTTGTGCTGTGTTTAGTTTGATCTTTGTTTTGGGTTTTTTTTGTTGCCACCTCTGGCCACTGTTGATATTACATTTTGTAGCGAGGAAGGACAGTGTGGCTTCTGTAGGGAGCAGTTACTCTCAGTGACACACACTATTGTTCTCACTGGCCCACGAGTGTCTGTAAGTTTTACTTTGTAAGAATGTTGTCATTGATGATAATATGCCCAAAATTAGTTTGTTTGTTGATCCAACAGCTTGTCACTGTAGATAACATGCTAGCACTATATAGTGTTGTCTTGTACGCATTTAGCTCATTAGCATTTTCGTTTGTGCCAGGTGTTTCTCTTTGGTACATGTTTAGCTTAGGCAAAAGTTCATTTGCATCTTATTAATGTTTTGTAGTGAAATGGATAGCATTTGGAATTAAGTTATATGATTGATTTAATCAAAGGAATCTGTGTACATTTTTATAAGATATATAATTCTTGCATATGAGAGCTATATACCTGTATAGCTATGTTTGATATAGAAGAGAGAGACACTGACATGCTTTGTTTGGTGTACTTTCTTTCCATTACAGTTTTACAACAAAAATTATGTGCACTTCATATTCGCCATTTGCTCCCCGGTCACCCGGCAAAAATCTCAAGCGTTGATCAGTCTGTGATGATTAGAAAATAAAAAAAAATAAAAAAAAGTTTGGGACACATGCTGTTGCCCATTTTGCTAACCAACTAAACATTTGAACACCCGTTTTCGGAGATGGTTACATGAAACAAATTCGCATTTGACCACATGTCATCTGTTTCATACACTACATGTAACTACATCTTTGTTTCTTTTGGGAAAGTAAAAGCCAATCAGAATGAGATTACTTTGTGACTTACCCATTGGTTACACGAATGAAAAGGCATCCCAGAATGCTTAATTCAACTATGAGCAAGCAATTTATTCATTCATTCAAATCATAATTAAAAAAAATAATAATAACACAAAAATCCCGTAATATTTCATTCTAAACTTTTTGGGTTTTTTTTAACTTTAGATCTGTACAATGAATGCAGTTCGGTTCATGAAAGCATGTCTCTGAAATTCAGCTTGAAGATTAAGTTCCAAGCCTTATTAGTCACCATTGATGAGGGGAATAACAGCTAAAACTTAATGCTTAGCTGCTCAGTTAGTGGTTCCAGGCTGCATAAATATATTCTCGTTGCCCGTTGAGACTGTGTTTACGCTTTCATGTTCCTAACTGTTTGCTGGTATAAACAAGCCTCACAAATTTAGATTACCTGCGTGAGGGGGGAAGCCATTACTAATATAAGAGGAAATATTGTGACAAGGTGACACAGGAGGTGACAATCACAATAATGGATTAAAGTGAGGGACCAAATCGACTTAGTCTCAGTTTTTTTCAAAATGTTTTCATAAATCAGTGGACTGTAGGGAAAACATTGGTCCATACCGACATATTGCCCACCTCTGGCAAAAGCGCTATGTTTCATTGTGCAACAATACACTTGCTTCCACAGAATAAATGGCATTTTCCCCATTACCCACATGAATTTGATGAGCTGAGGAGAATACTGAGCAGTTTAGTCAGCTGGTGAAGAAAGATTGCCTTTATTGCATGCCCTTCTCCTAACCTAACACACAGTTGTGAAGGAGTATTCGTTTCTTCGCTCCTAGCCACATGTCATTGATCAAGCACTCATGAAAACACACCCACACACACACACACACACACACACACACACACACACACACACACACACACACAGTGACACTTTGAAAAGCTTTTCATTCGCCAGAAATTCATTTTGTACCTTGGCAGCACACAAGGCAATTTGTTCAATACTTCTAGAGTTGACCAAGTTTGAAAGAGACACTTTCAAAATGATTAGAATAATTGTCAGATCACTTGGCAGAAAAACTAACAACATGGAAGCAGAGGAATGTCATGCTAGCTCATGCTTCAAGAAGCATAACCTGCTCCCATTACCGGTATCTTTTCCAGGAAGAAAGATGTTGACAAATCATTCATTATACATGATGTTTTTTCAAATGATAATGTATCTCACTGTTTTGTTTATTCCAGATACAGAAATGAATGTGATTATCAAGAGCAACTACGGGGCACACTGGAACAGCTAAACAAGGTACTGTGTGAATTGGAAACTATTTTTAAGATATATGTTTTTTATAATCGTTCAACATATTTGTTTGTTTTTATTTATATGCTGTCTATAATATTTATACTGTATGCCATGCAAGCATTAATAATGCAAAGATGGTTTCTTAAAATGTCAATGGAAATGTAATCAAAGTGAACCTTGCTCAGATGCTCAAAATTACAAAGCTAGAAGGCAATAAGTCTGAAAAAAAATTCTCAAGCTCATTAAATTATAGCTCTCCAGTTGACCAAAAATACTTCCAAAACTTTAAAATAAATATGCATAGTTAAAATACAAGTATGTCTAATGATTAAGTTTTATCTTTAACATACAGTATTACTTTCTAGCATAAAGGTTTTTTGTAATGATTGCAATGGCCACCAAGAAACCCACAAAGTTGACGCATTAACAAAACAACCTCAACCAGGTTAACACTGTTTGGATGATGCTTCTTACCCGAGAGTTTTCCTCTCACCAGTGATGTCTTCCTCTGCTGTGCTGTCCCTCTAATTTTCCTACAGGAGGCCGACTGTGCCCTGCTGAAAAATTTGGAGTATCAGATCCAGGCACAGTTCCTCCAGGACGACATCAACTCAACCAAAGAGAGACACAGGAAGGTCAGTCATACTATACTGCATGATATAATATAGATATGCAGTAAAGCCCATGCTTATTCAGATACTGTGGAAACTGGCAGATAAAGAGTGCATGCTTAGTCCGTCCTGGAACATGCTTTAGTGTTCCTTCAGAGTGATTTATTACAACCCAAAACACATCAGCCAAGTGTTATTGTGACATAAAATATAATGTTAAAGGGTAGTAGTGGCATTAGAATAAAATAACAGGAAGTATTGTGTTCAAAAACCATTTGTATTCATCAGAGCTGCTCAAATTGTTGACATTATGCAGGACACATTTGTATGGGCCATTTTCTTCCTTTGTACTGTTGCCCAGTGGAACATTTGATGGCGCTGTAAACTTGAATATTATCATTACAGCGTACTAAAGCGCTGCGCTACCTGCATATTATGTTGGCTAAAGGATGAAAAGTCATCTTAAATCACTATTGGGGTTTGAAGTGTTGGAACACATATGCTCCTTTTTTTTTTGAGACGTGGACTCCATTTTTGTATGCATTTAATCAAATGTGGGCAATCTATATCCATGTAGTCTAACACATTTGACTTTGTGTGGTGTGTTGTGGACAGAACCTTGCAGAGATCGAGACTTTTGTACACATTTTGCAGCAAATTAATCAGACTCTTCCGCTTGCTTCCACTGTGTCAGTGGGTATTTCCGAGGTGAGCACAGTCCCAAAATGAGTGCGCATGTGTGCGTATGTGTACCACCCATTATACCACCATTTTCATTATCGTCAAATATTTCTTTGTTTGTTTGTTTATGTTAAACATGCTATTTTTGGAGCAAATGTCATAGCTATATGAATCATTGCAGAATTATCAATTACAGGAAACTATTTATTGAAATTAAAGCAAATGTTACATTGAATTGAACAACTAAATTGAACACTGACAGAGAAAAGTGATAAGATCACGAACTTTAATTGTAGTTAGTGTGACAAACGCATTCCCCCAAACAACAATGATGCAACAAAAGTGACTATTTGTCTCTGAGAAGGAGCAGGAGAAGTTGCTGGTCCAGAGCAGGCTGCCCGCCCTTCAGAGTCAGCTGGAGGAGTACAAGAGCGCCCTCTGCCAGCTGCAGGCCCAAAAACAACGTCTCCAGGCTGAGGTGGGTGGCGAAACACGGTGACCATGGCAACCAGCTTTAATATGCTCATTCGTTCATTTTCCGAATTGCTTACCCATACCTTGTTTAAGTCGTATAAATTTAATGTACACATTTTCATGTAAAACTATGTTCACTATTAACTTCATTTTTTTTAAATGTATTGAAGTCATCATGGATTAAGCAACTTTATTTTCTTCGTAAGGTATGAAGCCCCAAAGCACGTTTTGCCATTTAAATATCATATCTGTCAAATAAATAATTACAAATGTTACGTTGCAATCTTTTTGTTTTATTTTACTTCTGTCTACGTCAATCCAGAAGCCTCCATGATCTTCCGTTGACACTGAAACACCACTAGATGTCAGCTGTAGTCCTACTTATCAATCTACAGTATAAGCTACCAAACGTTTTAAAGTCTAAATAGACGAGGCCGAGTAATAAGCAACCAGAAAAAGTCAAAGTGATCATTTGGACTCTTTTTCTGACAGGCAGAAAACCCTTGTCATTCTTACGTGTACTATAAGAAACACATGAAAAATGAGATGCAACAAAAGTTTTACAACTATTTACTAATATATGTTACTTAGTTTAAAATACATGCACCTTCTGCTGTGACCATGCCTGGACTTAACTATGTGCTCAAATTCCTGATAGTCATTCATGAGCAACCATATCGATGACATGCTCGGAGCACTGTTAAATCTCCTCAAGGGCATTTGTAATTCTGGAGAATCATTTCATCAGAGTGCCTTGATTAAAAAGGCGCCTGTGTTTCTCACAGGCGGCAATGTTGGAGCAAGCCATCAGGAGCACCCAGGAGAATTTCGACGACGAGATCCAGCTGTACAACGAGCAAATCGAATCGCTGCGCAAAGAGATCGAGGAAGCCGAGAGGGCCCTGGAGAGGTTCACCAGCGAGTGTCGCCACTTGGCCATGTACCAGACGTCTCTTGAAAACGAGCTGGAGAGGTACAAGAGGATCATTGAGAATGAGGACAACAGGTGAGACCTACACCAGCGTTTTGCTCACATGACGACTGGGGGCATGGGAGTTGCGTCCCCATCTTATGGAAACTTTAGCCCTCAATATAAGGAAGGAGGCGATGATGTATGATTAAGATTGATGTGCAATTTCGCAAGTATGTCTGACGGATGCCTGAAAAAAGACATGAAATTTTACCTCTGTGATCCATCACAGGTTGAATTCGGCAATAATCGGCACACCAGTCACCCTGTTTACCACCAGCTACCACTACACCCACACTCCCCCTGCCTCAAACAGGGGCAGAGGTAAGTAAGTATCAAAGCTCAGCCACCAAGCTACCAAGACTACGACAGAAGTAGCTGAACAAAATTGTGTCTTTTCTTTTTAAGGGTGCAACTATTCATCATTGATCGAGAAATAATCAGTCATAACCCATTTCAAACACATCGGTCACAAAAGTGACCTCAAAGAAAATGTTATTTATGAGGCTCTATAAATGGTTTTTCAATCATTTCTTCATGAAATACTGAGACACTACAATGGGTAGATGCAATGTGTGCAATGTCACATGTTGAGAGAATATTGTCACATGACCAGAGCTGTTTACTTTGTGGTTGCACTTAGCGAGAAAGATGACAGCCTCAAAGCTCCCAAAAAAAGGGTAGAAAAGTATATTAAAATAAGCATAGAACAAAGATTTTTCATACACATGATCTTTAAGGTGATGTATGCATTTGTACTTAGTCAAATTGGTTTGATATGTTTGCACGATGAGTAATTACATTCTTGTGACGAGTCATAAAACACACCATTTCATCAACTATTTCCCTTTTTTTAAAAAAAAAAAAAAAATCTTGATTATTTCAAAGGGTTACCAATAGCATTTGATTTGGATGTTTTCATGCCCAGGAAAAATTTGGGCTTAAATGGGATAATTAATACTCATTTGCGGTACTCTATTAATCTGTTAATCTAAAAATGAATCAAAATGAAACATTTGCAAACATGTGCTTTTACTTTATCATTTATTTTTGCATATTTTCTGATGGCGGCTCTGTGGCGCAAGCGAAAAGCACGTCTGCCTTACAGTTAAAAATCCATCTCGCTCCAGCCTTCCTGTGTGGAGTTTGCATGTTGTCCCCAAGCCTGTGTGGGTTCTGTCTGGCCTCTACGGCTTCCTCCCACACTTAAAAACATGCATGGCAGGTGTATTGGACATATTAATTCGTCCTTGGGTGTCTGTTTCTATTCATCCTAACAACCTAAGCCAGCTGACCTGGCACCAGCAAGCCTGCCACCCTTGTGAGGATAAGCGGCTATGGAAAATGGATGGATGCATATTTTCGGTTGTTATATTCCAAACAAGCAACCCACTCATAAAGTCTTTGATTTGAAAAATGAACTGTATTTGTAAATAAAAGTTGGAAAATTAAAACAACATATATTTTTTAAATCCCCTTCGATTAATTGGCAAGGCAAACACAAATCAATGATTATCTTTTTTGTTCCCAGATATCACTCTTGCCATCCAAGACATCACCAATATCAAACCTCGCCAGAAGATCATGGCCAAGAAAGTTCAGAAGAAAAAGGAGCTCACACCAAGAGATGTCATTGACATCGGTCAGGAGGATCGAAACGCAGGGGTCGCCAGGGGAGTGTCCCCAGACGATGAAGCAAAGGGGACTTCCTCTGTAGAACTTCAGGAGGAAAATGTGAGGAGGACTGAGGAGAGGCCCGTGTTCTCCAGCGTGTCGCCGCAGGACGTCCCTGATGGAGCTCAGATCAGCAAGGCGTTCGACACGCTTTGTAACATCGTCAGAGATCGAATGAGGAAATACAGGAAACCAGAACCCATCGCTGACTTCTACACGAAGGGTCGTTACGTCCTCGTCACTGGCGAAGGAAGCTACCCGGATCCCTGCTTCTGCACTACCACACCAGCCGCCGGACATATCGTAGTCACAATCAAAGATCCGCCTCTTGGACGCACCCTACCAAGCCCTCAACCACCTCAGCCCATAATAGGCCCCAGACCTGAAATCCCCACTCCTCCCTCTAATGTTGCAGGAGGGAAGGGAGAAGATAAGGGAGGAAAAGGGAAGGAAGATGGCAGTAAAGACAAGGTTAAAAAAGAAGAGCCTGATCCTCAACCCAAAAATCCAGGTCCGGTCCAGCCTTTCTCTGGCCCCAAAGAACCAACCCCGGCAGTGGATCCCGCTGATCCCAAGAAGACCAAGGATGACAACGGACCAAGTGGAACAACCCCCAAATCCGCCCCTCGTACTGCCAGTACCAGTTCCAGTTCTAGCAGCAGCACCAGCACGAGCTCAAGCACTGCAAGCAGCTTCACCCCAGATGCCATGAGCTACGAGAAGGTGGTGCTGGAGTCTGTGGAGAAGTTCTCCAATGGACGCAAGCTTAAAGGTTACGAGGAGACTTCCATGGTGGTGGAAACCACTATCGAGAAATCGAGCAAGAAGAAACATTAGAACAAACGTCACAGATCAATCAAACATTCCTGCTCTCATATTACGGACTCCTCCTACTATTGGCAGTCTCCAGTTCTGCCTCCACCGTTGTCACCAGACAGCCATGCTCATGCTTTAGTCCTTTACTGCCTGAAAACTTGGGACACAAAAACAAAACAAACAAAAAAAAAAACAAATAAAAAAAAAAGCTCTGTGCCACTTGAAAAAAAAAGAAAAGAAATGAGGAATATTCAACAATGAAGTTGTGCTACCCTTCTGCCTTGCAATTGAAATTTCCCCTCTTGAGCTCATTTGTACATTTGGATACCATTACCTGCCCTCAGCACTATTTTGCTGTGTACTAATTTGCTTTGATACCGTCAATAAAGATGACTCAAACATTATGCTTTTTTTGTCTTTGGGTGCTCTGCAAAAAAATACTAAGAAAAAAAAACAAGGCTGCTTTAAAAATCACATCACAAACGTATGGACGGGGCTTTCTGTCGCTGCTGTACTTTTTGTCCACTTTTTTTTTATCGCGCGAGGAGAGGGGAGGGGAGTAGAGAGAGCTTGCTGTGCACTTTACGGTAGATCCGGAAGGAAGAGCATTGCTGAGAACTTTCACTTTTCTGGGATGTGACAGAGCCAATATTTTCACCGACAGCACCTTTATTCTTTGCGGCAATACTCGCCTGCAAAAAATAAAACTTTCAACGTTGCAATCGAGTGACCGAGACCGTGCTAAATATTGTGCTGACAATGCTGCGCTATCGTTAGCTTAGCACAGTAACTACGGTTCAACAGCTGTTAAGTGAAGCAAACGCTGCACATACCAGTTGTCCCAAGTTCTCGCTTCCGCCTTTCGACAAGCCAGGTGAGGGCTCTTGCTTGGCTCTGTTTCGTATTGAAAGCTCAGCTGGCCGTGTTGGATCGCTCCCGGTGACAGCAAAGCGGCCGCCATGATTCATTCCTGCCCCTTGCGTGAGCCGTTGAATGTTCTCAAAGTTGATTGGCTGTGGCGACTCGAAACACGAAAAAAAATACATAAAAAATTACATCACGCAAAAGGCAAAATTTCGCTTCTCGTGACCGCGCGCGGCCATTTGCGTCGCTCCTTTCGCGTCCATCGCGTCGCCCGACGTGCCTTCGCGCCCAGTCACGCGAACTCCATTAAACTAAATCATCTCCAAAACATTATTTCGGGTGCAGCCCACACGGTCCGGTACCAGCTGATCCACAGACCGGTACCGGTCCGCGGACCGGGGGTTGGAGACCACTGATTCAAATCACAATGTGTCAACGTAAACATCTAAAATAGCATAGATGCAGATTCAATCAAAAAATAATCTCTTAGTGACTTTTGTTTTAGGTCATGTTTGCATCTGGATAAGGTTGCCTTTGTATGATGCTATAATGATTCACATTATCATTCCATAAGTTTGTACAAATGCAGACTTCCCTTGCTTGAGACTAACTGTAGCACAGTAAGAGACATAAAAACGAGATTGTTGGGGGTTGTTCATGTAGCAAGCAGACGACTTGTTTGCATTTGCAACCGGGTGTAAACAAATGCAAATTGACCTATCTATTGAAATGGCCTGTTGGATGCAGATTGTATTACTATTGGGAATTCTCAAGAATTCTCTGGTGTGCAAACCTCTAAAGAACAAAAATGCAGAGAAGACTCAATGCTCAACAGGCATTGGAAATGATCTTGAGTTAAGTGAATCACAATGACTCAGATGGAGAAGACATAAACCTTCCACTGTGTTCAGGAAACATTCTGTTTCATATTATTCCCTTTTTCTTATTTCTTTTCCAACAAGGTGAAAAATGCAAAAAAGGAAAAGTGGAGTATTTTTTTACTTGTCCACATAGCACCATGTAAAGAGTTTTGGGCCTTCTTGCAGCCTCCATTTTGTTTCTGGGGATGGGCTCTTGCGCCCGGTCACCAGGGTACCATTACTAAATGACTTTTTAGGATTATTTTTGGTCCAATTTTATCAATAAATCTCACCATCAGAGGAAATACTTGTGTGTTGCTCTCTCAGAACGATAAAATTGTGTGCAACGTCAGCCTTTCTGATCTTAAATGAAGTTTTCAATAGATGGGTCTGTGCAAGTTCTTCCACCCCCACATAATGACCCCAATTTGCATCTCTGCTCCTCCCCCAACCAGATAAAGTGAGTGTGCAACTTCTTTTTTCAATTTACATAACAGTTAGCTGTTCACAGGTAATTTTGAGTGTTAGCTAAACTCCTTGGTGCCAATTGGCACCCGGTGGTCTTTATAGGTGGTAGAGCCAAATGCTGGAGCTTCTAATGTTAATGACCAACAGTATCTTTTAAATATAATCATAGGTCTAGTTAGCATTAAATTGTATTACATGAGAGTTGGCACTTCTCTGGAGGCGGCCATTTTTGTTATAGCTAAGGACAATGGTAAATGCAGTATTTAGAGCACCTCCTGCTGGCCATAATGACAATTGGATCTAAATCTTACACACTATCCCATTACACATAAATAAATAAATTTTAAAAAATCTGCCAATGGGGTACTTGTTTTCTTGCTCCTGCCTTGAAACCTAATTTAGGAACAATCTGAGGGCAAAAAAGAGTCAGGAATCCTTAACTTAAGTTTAAATGTATGTAAACAGTTATCAATATTGGGTGAAATTTAAGAAAATAATTTTTATTTTAAAAATATTCTGTACATTTTTCAAAATGTAGCTAGTGAGCAGAGATTTTAAGCAAAGGGTTCTAGTAAGCTGTAAAATGTAAGCAATATTTTTTTTAACTTGATTCACGCAAAGGTTTCCAAGATGCATTTTGTTAAGTCGCAAATTAGAACATTTTTCTTGAAATTATACCCATGCATAGCTGTAATTTTAAAACAAGACAACACTAACAATCTTCCTAGTGACTTTACTAATTAAAACAATGTCTAAAATATAAATGTTAAATATCACTCTAATACACATGCATAGCTGTTTCAGAAAAGCTGTCTGAACTTCTTAATAAACAAAAATATTAAACAAAAATGTAGGGAGGCAGGGCCTGCTCAAAAAGTAATCATTTCTGTAGGCAATTTTGAAAGACAGCCAAAAAAAAAAACAATAACCAAAGTAACAACCAAATATTTTACAACAAAAAGACTTGAACACAAGGCTTGGGAAAACCGGGATGGAATCACAACACTGACAAACCAGGTCAGTGACACATATAATCCAAACAGACGAGACAACATCGAATGCTCAGACCATAAACAAGTGATACAGGGAGATGAATGGTTGCCACAGAGGAAGGGGGAAGTGGGGTGGACACAATAACTAAATGAGACACTGACACAAAGGACAACACCAAACTAGAATTGCTACAAAAACCAAAGCTACAGTAACTCAAATACAGAACTTGAGAAAGTGTCAGAATATTAGCTGTTCCGAACATCTAATCTTTGCATCTGATGACGCGTTAGAACCACGATGGGAAGTGAAAAGGTGACATAGTAAATGGAGGAAGTAAAAGCTTTTTGGGGGGAAATAATGACATCAGTCATGCAGTGTCAATGTCAGGGTTTGGCGTGGATGTGGGGGAATGGGGTCCCAAACTCAGATGCGGGGAGTACATGCAAAAAGCCATTTTTAATTAAGCAAAAAGGTAAGCAGAACTAGGATGTGGGAAAAACATGACAGCAAATAAGAACAAAGACAAAGGGCATGCATGCGATCTGACACAGATTGAACAAAAGCGGGGAACAATACAATACAAGCTAAACTGATGAGACAACAAGGAAGACCTGGACAAAAGACATTTGGTAAGGAGAGGTGATTGGTCAACACAAGGGACAGGTGGACACAATCAAATTTAAAAAATACACTGACATGAAGGGCAAGAAAACGTGAACAAAATCTATCACTGTCAACGACTGAATCTGAACGGGAATAAATAAATAATTTGAGCTTCAGCCTTAATTAACTCTTTTTTTTTTATTTAACCCTTATTTGACTTAGTTTTGATAGAGATAGTATGGCTAAAGGAAATTCCAAGCAAGGCACAAGCAAAGGAATTTACTTCATTTGAAAACATTGTGGACTACACTCCATATTCCATTTGGACCTATGTGCCATTGAAATATCATCTGGGCGATTGACTGGTTTCACTGTAAACTGTGGCTGCTGTGGCTAATCCAACCTTGGACATAATGGAGTTTCGTCCACTGTTTAACTCTTTCCTCGAGTAAAGGAGGCAGTTGGTTAACAGGATTACAGAGTGGTGCTGTGAAGACAATGGTTTGCATTATGCAGGCGGTTGGCAGTTGACCACATACAGTACAACTCACAGCTCCATTCTGTGGCATTTGCAGAATCAAGGGAAATGCAAGCAAGTTGCATGTGATTGAAAGATGATTTGACTGTTGCTTCCCTTTGTTGAAAACAGTTCAACCTTCAATAAAAGTGTGTAAATTAATCATTACTAATAACTTACTTTCAAGTCGAAAAGAAAGAAATACATTGAAATTAATACAAGCAATTAAATACCGGTATGTAAAGAGGCGCAAGGTGAATTAATTTGCCCACGCAGAGCGGCGGCTCACGCACATGGTTGATACAAAAAAAACAACAAACTATATATATATATATATATATATATATATATATATATATATATATATATATATATATATATATATATATATATATATATATATATATATATTGTTCTGTCCTCCCAAGATGTTAAGGTGGTTTTCGTCAAGGTAGACAGACAGCAAAATGAGGGCAACTTCTTTAATAGTTGTGTTGGTCTCACTCATTTTTATTTTGTAAAACTGCAAAGAATATATACCAAACGTAAGTATACATATGCGAAAATCACATCTTACCAAATGTAGACTATGTAGACAACTGTGAAGATTAAATCAAACATACAACCACAAATAATGTTCTCTTCAATATGAAATGTTAATAGGCTAACGCGAAAATGCTAACAAGCCAAAACATACAAAGGCAGCACCGTTTAACATGCTGATATAAACTAACATTAGCCAGCTTATTATCTATAATGACACGAATGACCAACCATGGGCATATTAGGGTAAATAATATTCCACTAAAGAAAACGACTCACAGACACTCGTGGGCCAGCTCTCGTAAGGACAGACAACAAACGCGTGGCATAGACATAACTGCTCCCAACTGGAACACCTCCTCCTCCCCTTCAGAAATGAACGCCCAACAGCGGCCAGAGGCGGCGCCAAAAAACGAAAACCAAGACACAAGTCTAACTGTTTTAACTGCTCCAGAACATATATATATATATATATATATATATATATATATATATATATATATATATATAAAATTATTCTCCATTTTATGTTCTTTTCATGTCATATTATATCTATATGGTTATACTCCCCCAAGTGCTGCCATTTTAGTGTAGAATTTTAGCCAATTAGTTATCTTATTTAAAAACATGTTGAAGATAGATAGAAAGATGGATGGATGGATGGATGGCCGGGTGGCAGACGGATGGACAGTAGATAGATAGATAGATAGATAGATAGATAGATAGATAGATAGATAGATAGATAGATAGATAGATAGATAGATAGATAGATAGATAGATAGATAGATAGATAGATAGATAGATAGATAGATATCTGGGGGGGTGTTCAGGCACTTTTTGCACTACACTTGTTACATTTAAAATGGTTGCCATTTTTAAATGAGCACACTTCTTTTCATAATAGTTCATATTTAAGGTCACTAAAAACAATTAATGAATTAATGATTTAATGTTTAAACAGTGACAGCCCTATTTCTTGTAGAGAAATGAGTAAATATCAGGCAGTCTTAGAAAATAAAAAAATAACTTGATGATTATGTTATTACTTACATGTAATAACATTATTTCATTCTTTTTTTTTAGTACTTGTATTTCTACATCTAATTCAAATTAACTTCCTGAGCACGGAAGAGTTAACTTTACATTTGAAATCTGATTTAAATTCGTTACTACATATGATATTGCGATGACAAAAACTCTGTTGTATTTACACAACAGTATAGCATATATACATATTTGCTCATTAAAATTAGACCCCATCATCAAGTCCTTCGCATAGGTTGTTACAGATAACAAAGAGTGCTCATAATATGATGCTGAAAAAATGACTGGCTATTTCAGCTTCCCTGGGTTGCTCTTGCTGAAAGGCAGGATGCAAATATTCTCTACATCATATACTGCAAGGCCCGCTGGGAAAAATAGTTCAAGGACTTGCATCTTTGAAAATGTTAACTTCCTTTGAAATTAACCCTCAAAATCAGTTGAATCATCTGAACTCCCAGTTTAATCAATGTCCTCTTGTTTTACCTACCTGGGTCTCATGAGTAATTTTATGTGGAAGTCATGTCAAAAATCTAATTTAAACACTGTTTTGTGATTAATATTGCATTTGTGTAATATGAATTCAGAAAAAAATCAAATATTTTTACATTACAGGGAGCTGCCATTTTGCACTGAATTGCAACCTGCTGAAAACACTCGACTGAAAATATCATGTTGATTACCAAACGAGCAAAGAAAATGTGAAACGATTAAGTACTTGTCTACACACGACCAGGGCTGTTGAAACCTGCTCCCACGCGGCTTTGTTGATTGAAAAAAAAACAAAAATGCTGCCACACGAAGCGCGGTTTTATTCATTTTACAAGCATGCCAAACCGTTAGGTGGCAGTAGTGTTGCCTAATTATTTACAATCGGAATGAACTTCCATTTCTCATCGTCATCAGCGTTAGCATCTTTGGCGGGAAATAGAATATCGCGATGACGTGAATCTCCTGTTTATACTTGCTACATGCAAACGTGGTTCCGGAGGATTTGGCAAATCTCCACGTTGGCCTGAGTTTTTGAGACCTTCAGTTTTTGATGAAAAGAAATAGCCCGGCCACGTAGAGCAGATTGGGCAAACCGGAGATATTTACTGCTCATTTGCAAGAACTCAGGCTAAGTGAATACCATTTTTATTGTTTGTTATGTATTTTTTTTTAAATGTTAATTTCAAACAAAACATTTAGTGATGCATTAACCTCGTGTTTACAGATAGTGTACGCCATGCTACGATGTAGCAGCTGTGATAGCTCACGTCGGCTTGTTCACATTGCGAATGCTAGCTATGTATTTTTAGCACTATTATTTTGTTGAAGATGAACCTGTTAAAAATGAGTCGTGGAGTCATCTGCAGCACATTCTTATTGAAGCTTTTATGATTCAAAATGTTGATAATTTTAATAATCAACTTTAAGCGGATAATTTCTTTTTTCACGCAAACATAAAATATGTTACAATATTAAAATTGTCTCCTCAGCTAATGTTAAAATATCTTAGATGTGAGCTGATATATGCCAATACCTGCTCCAGCGTTACACAAGGTTATCAACTAGATTGTCCAGTCAATTTTTAGAATGCAATGCACTTTATCAGTATGAACTCCTTTAGCTTTTGTGTTTTCAGAATGTTAAATATAGTAATGTTTTTTTGTTTAGACAGCTGTTATCAAGTTTGAAATATGGTTTTAATTTTAATTTCGTCCATTTCCATCACCAAAACAGGAAAAAAAGTGCATCGTACATCTCTGGAGAACCTTCTGCTTCAAATCACTCAAGTGCTTTAATAAATAGCTGGATAGATTTATTATAGTGTACATTAAAGATTATGAAAAACCAAACAGAGGAGCACAGGCTGCAAATGAATCACACATTCTTCTCCTCGTTTGTACAAAGGGTGCATGTCACAAAAATATAAACAGAAGCTTGAAGGAGGATGACACAGAATCATTTACAGTCACAACCTGTACAACAGTTGGCCGAAGAGACAGAGAGAAAGAGAGCGAGAGAGGTATGGCGCAATTCAAGTGTAAGAGGGGACTCTTTTGCTATATGTACAGTTCTGTTCAAGTGTAGCAGTTATGATATAGGTTCTTTGTGTAGATTACTGAAGGATATATTGTACTTTTATTGATAAACATTCATTGAAGGTCAAATGAAAGTACAAAAAGCAGAGTGCGGAGGAGGTGATAAATAAATACTTAAGACAGGATGCGATGAAAGCAACACATGCAGGCGAGTAGTATTTTTCAGTTGGTTTTCCTCAGCAAGCTCTTTAAACTTCTCTCCACAGCCTCATCAAGCTCTTCCTCCAGCTCCTCCTTCTTGGACATGGCCAGCTTGGACTGGTAGTCTCGCACTTTCTGGTCTATATAAGGAGCACTTTGTGTTCCGTGCAGCATGAGCGTCCATTCCTTGAGGATGCCGTGCTGGAGCTCCTCGCCCCGGAAGCCCACCTCCAGGACCCAGGTCCCGCGCGGGTCCTCCCCCCAGGTGTGCGTGGTCATGAAGGGCCACTTATCGAAGCCCACCTTGGAGTCGTTGTCGCGGGGCCGTCGGCTAAGCAGGATAGACTTGGTGCCCATGGGCGAGGTCATGTTGATGTTGAGATCGCCGCGGCGGCTGGCATTGACGGTGATCACCGCCTGGACGTGCTCCAGGTACCGGACGAAATTGTCCTTGCCCTGGCAGGCTTCGGTGGAAATGGCGAGCACCAGCTTGTTGCCGGACTGGATTTTGCTGGAGGAAAATGACAACGTTAGATGACAAAAAAATTGCCACTTGGGGGATGTTCAAAGTAGGGCTGCCGAAATAGCCACAATCAAATGGTTCTTCAAGAAACTATTTGCCTTATATTTCCATCACAATTATCTGTAGTTTAGCATTGCTGGCGAGATGACCAAAGTACAATCTGATTGAAATTCATTCAAGGGACACCTTACCCATTCAGCCATTTTCAGCAGTAAAAATATTATTAATTTGCATATCGTATTTCTCCGTGTACAAGTAGTTTTTTTCCCTTCATTTTCATTACCCATATTGAGGGGTTTGACTTGTACCTGCATAACTCAAAACCAGAACAATTTTTTCTACATATGTGTTGGAATAACATTAATTTGAATGTAAAGTAAGTAATAATCATCTAAAAATCTTCAAATTATGATAAATACCATTTGATATAGTATAATGTGCCATCACTTGACTCATTTGATATAGTATGCATCCATTTTAGCGTTTTTGTGCTTTCAAAAGCATTTTCATCAAGCTTGTTGCCTCTTTGTTGTCAATAACGTGGCTGTGTGGATATTTTTTCTGCCGTGTTTTGATGCTTTTTGTAAAGGAAAAGAGGGCTTGATTTGTCTCCTTCAGCCCCTGCATGTGCACTTGAATAAACCGGCATGGATGTCAGCAGGTGGGGGGAGAAACAGCGAAGGACAACCTTCCACGCTCTGATCTCACAACAGTCATCACTTGGGTAAAGAACATCCCAAAATCATCAGCAAATCATCTCCAAAGACCTCCATTACAACAAGGCAAGTTAGACTGGTACTGATAATTTCGTCAACATGCACGGGCTGCTGGATCAGTGGATGGGTATGCTGCACCACTGTGGAAGAGTTTGTTGCTGATTTTAGCAGCTATTAATTGAAGTAGCTCCTCACATTCATTTTAAATGAGGTGCACTTGACAGTTTTGGACTAAACTTTTCATAAATGTCTGCGTGAGCCACAATGGCATTCACCATAATCACATTTAATCAGCTTCATTATTATTGAGATGTAGCTTGAGCAGGCGTAGGTTTAGACGGACTGTCTGCCAAAAAGTTGCTTTGCTCTCTGCCGTTGATAGACTGTCGATGAAAAAAAATGACTTCACAATGTGCATATGATCGGTTTTAATGTTACAAAGTTATTTGTTCTAAGTAATTAGTTCTCAATCTGACATCTGAAAATCTTTTTACTTGCTTTAGTTCAGTTCTTATCAGATAGCGGGCAGATGCGATGAGAGGGTGGTTACGTAAAGAAACAGACTTTGCTTTTGCGCCGTGTTGTGGAATTGCACATCTACGGCACCAGGGAGTACAGTGGTGCTCTTTTTGTCAAAGTCTGTGTGCGAGTTATAAACTTTTTCAATTGCTGTCAATTTTTTTTCCCCTAAATCAAAGTAATGATTAATGTGAATTAGAAAAATAAATAAGTACTATATTTTATACCATTTTCTTCAGGTTATAATGTTTAGGATAATGGTGTTAATGTTCCAGGTAAATTTACATTTATTATTATCCATAGTTTTTTTTTTGTCTGCATCAAATGATAGAATTGGTAGTAGTTCCAGTTATGGTGGTAGGAGTAATGTAAAAGTAATGCAATAGTAGTTTAATGCATAATATTTCAAATACAATAGCATTGTAATGTAACTGATAACTTTGAAATGACAGTAATAAGTAATAATTAACAAATGACCAGTTTTGAAGTAACTGGCCCAACACTGTTCGTAAATGATATTATCTATGAACTGAGATTACAATTACAACCTGGTTTATGTTTGTTTTAAATGGATGACCTCAAGGGCAATATCTTGGATTTTTCTCTGACTTTGTAACAGTGGAGTTTAAATTAAAAGCAGACTATCGTTTAATGGCTAATATGGTGCAGTGTTTCTAAGCATATTCGAATGCAAATATTGCATGCTAGTTTAAATTCTGACGACACAGTGAGCAAAGATATAATGCGCCCAACTTCCAACATGTATATTATAAGAGTAAAAAATCCAAGTTGTCATTGTTGTTTTTGTTTTTAAGACATTGCTAATAC
This sequence comes from Hippichthys cyanospilos, assembly GCF_059441005.1. Lineage (NCBI taxonomy): Eukaryota > Metazoa > Chordata > Actinopteri > Syngnathiformes > Syngnathidae > Hippichthys > Hippichthys cyanospilos. The sequence continues at coordinate 20,202,109 of NC_142376.1, forward strand.
CATCTCCTTTCAGGAGAAAAGACACAGCAGGGGTGACAGCTTGCTTATTAGCATTAGAGGCTCAGGTCTGCAATGCCTGGGAGCTTCAAACGGGAGTTTGAAAGGTGGAAGTAGCAGAAAGCTAATAACATATGCTCCATGGGCACTTCATTAGATACCATTCCACATAAATTTGCAATGAATTGTAGTGGAAATTTACTATGATCAGGGGGCGGCTCAATGGGTATTGGAAGCGGGAGAGCAGTCCATGGCCCAGATCATTTGGTACCGGAAATAATTATATATTTCCCTTTCATGCTATCTCAGTCTGAAGGATATTTTATTTTGTAAAAGCTTTTATTTTGAAAAGTGACCAGATTCTCTTGGATTTGTTTTACGCACAAAGTAGCAAAATGAGCAAGAAACAGAGGTCTTTGTTTGGAAAATGCCTTTAGGAAGGGGAAAAGAGAAAGTGAAGAGACAGGAGAAGAGCCTACAGCTTTGAAGAAAAATAAAGCTTTTAACATGCAATACCAAAATTCATACTTGAAATGATGATTTATCGTGGTAGCCATAAAGGATCTACAAACTGGAAAGGGAAGGGTCTGGGAACTAAATGTTGACAAACCAGGTGACTCTAACACGTCTCTGCAGGAAGATGATTAACTGCTGGATATCACAAACAACTGTAGCCTTACAAAACGTTCAATGAACAACTCCACTGGTGTTCTGGATCAAAGTCATGGCAGAATAGCCTGAGATCGACACAGCATCACTCAAACACCAAAACAACAGATTCGACGACTGGATATAAGCAACGACACTTTGTGTGTCATTGTATCCCCTACAAGGCCCGGCTTGTTGCAGAGAAACAAGTTCAGGGCTTCGATTAATTTGGCATAACGGTGAGTTCAAATGTCATGTTGCTCTTTATATATGTTTTGTGTTGTATTTGTATGTTATTTTGAAGGCATGCTTTACTCAATTTATTTATTTAAAACATAAATTCAATATTTTATTAATGACTATGCAAAACTGGTCAATCACATCATTGTACATATTCTTTGTATTATTTTCGGCCTAATTATATGACATAGGTCAGGCCGTTGCCAAACAAGGAGACTGCCGTCTTTCGTAACCTTCTTTCTGCTACGGATACCTGAAGGAGAGGTAAGTTCGTAAACAATGAAGTGGTAGTCGGCTTGCAAAGTGTGGTCTCTCTGAGACACTGTAGTGTGTGTGCCTCGAAATCATTGCATTATCTTAGTTCAACATTACGTGGCACATTCATGATTTGTCACAATAATTAGGAACTCTCTCAACGTGCACATTATGAAAAGAGCACAAAAACATTCCAAGGAAATCACCGTGTCTCATTACCGATGAGCTACTCTTTGAACCTGCCGAACGAAACTTGCGTGGTCTTTGGGGGCTACCTGGTTTCTGAGGCAACCATGTATGTGACCCCTGCTGTATAATTGATATACTGTAATAGTCTGTGTGCCTGCTCTAAGCAATTTCTCCTCTGAAAAGGAAAACAAAGTCACACAATGTGGCCCACCACGCTCCTTTGATAATGAGAACTTCTCCTCCAGCCAAGTAAGTCACAGTCAGCCAGCACCGCTATCAGATCAGCGTAGCGGGCACAAACCCGGGCTTTGTTGATGTTTATTGCGTTTCCCCCATGAGAATTTCTCATCAGAGGTGGCCTTGTTGTAATTATTTCTCCAGCACAATAGAGGGGGCCGGATGGCCCCGTGGTGCTGCTGTGAAAAACAGCGAGCTGATGAAGAATGTGATGCGAGCCATAGCCTCACATTTGTGCGGCGTAAAATTAGCATGCAAAAGGCAAAACATTATTGGCGTCTGTGCCTTATAAGCACCGTTTCAAGGCTTTTATAGCTTACTTTATTTTCCTCAAGTGTCGCTACAACTACATGTCTCCTATCCTTATTTTGGAACGATTTTATTTGTTCAGGGTTGTTAACTCTTCTGAAATATTATGTCCAATCCTTTGATCTTTACTTCAAAGGAATATCACATTAAAAGGAAAGCACTGAAAGAAGACACAAGAGAGCTGAAATTTCACCCTGATGGTGACAATATGTCAGTTCAAAATGGCAAGACCACTTAGTTATCACAGTACCAGGAAGGAGTGTGCCATCACTTGGCTAAAATACTGAGAAGATGATGATGAGGAAAATGACCCAAAAATGATCAAAACACTGCACAATGGTTAAAGAACTAGACAGAAGCATCCAGACAATCACAGGGTCAAACAATGCTACCAAATTTTTACTTGCACATTCACATTTTGGGACAAAATAGAATTTTAAGCAAACATACAATGCATGTGCTTAAAATGCGCCCAAAAGTCTCTGTAGGAATCTGTAGAGAACAAAAAAGAATATGCAATATGCAGGAAGGCCTGCGAATCATGTCAAGCTGGTTTTGACCATGAGGTGGACGTATTGCAGTCTTAAAATTCGAAAGTGGAAAATACTCCTTCTACAGACAACACTGCTGTGTTAAATCATTTCTTCAACCTCAATCAAGCTCGTTAGTCACCATCACGCTCAGGCTGTGTGATTGACAGTCTTTCAAAGCCAGATCATTTAAGGGCCACTAATGAAGCCAATTAAGAGGCTAGAGGAAAACACTCGCCAGCACACATGAGGGTCCTCATGAGTCACCCCATCTTGTAAAGCAGCAGAGAAGTGAGTCTATGAGAACAGAGCTGTGGGGAGAGCTGGGGGGGATGCAAAATGGCTCGGACAGGGGAAGGCCAACAAGTGGATGAGCCAGATGAGATGGAGCCCAACTCCACTGGTAAACAGATTATGAAATGCAAACATGATTTTACATATGGGGTTGATAGCCAGCAAATGTTTGACTGCATTTGTTTAGTTATTATGTTTAACCCTCCTTATGTTGTGGGACTTTAAATATTACAGTAAATGTTAAATGATGTTTATTTTTGTTTTGTTTTGTTTTTGTTTTTTTTTGTTTTTTTTGGGGGGGGGGGGTGAACAAGACCTTTGCTTGGTTCATTCTGTGTTAAGAACATTCCAATACAAATGGCGGTTGTACACATTTTTCTTAGTCCATTTTAAAATGTTCGAATTTTTTTTTCAATTAAAGTAAAAACAGGTCAAAATGACCTACAAATATTGCTGCTATTCATCTGTGCATTCATTTTCTATAGCCGCCTATCCTCACAAGGATCACACGCTAGCTGGGACATCATCACACACTGTATTTACAGTGTATGTCATGAACAGAGATAGTATGAGAATATAACATCTATTCATACCTTAAATTTGATGAGCACAAAAACCGATTGGCAATCTACATGTTTGGTTTTATGAAGTGGCAATTGGATATATGTTGTTGTTTTTTTTAAATAGACCATTGTAATTTGCATGTAATTTACTTGACAAGTATGTCTCTTGTGCATGTCAACAAATTAATGCTATCTTGAAACACTAAAGTAGTTTAACTCATGCTTAGAATATCAGTTGTCATTTGAGAAGTAGCTTTATAAATGTATATCTTAGAAGAAATGGGACTCACTGGTTCTCCTGGATGGAACCTGCAACGCAGTGGAAACGCTCGGGAACTGTTTTCCATTCTTTGGCCATTTTTACCATGCCGCCGGCGTCCAGCACACCGTAGCCAAACAAATGGTTGAACTCCAGGCCCACACCGTTCCTTCTCCACTGGTGGACCTCATCGTGGAGCTGATTCCTCTTGGAGGTAAGCACTGACAGGTGCTGCATGTCTCTCCATGTCAGGTCAGGGCTAGAGTTAAGAAAGGGGACAGAAAGGCAGATGAATTTCATATCTGCAATAAAATGTGTATGGGACTTTTTGGCTTATAAAATAAAAACTTTTTTGGAATGAAAGTGATTGGTAGGAACAGCAACTATGTCGGGCTTTCAGCATCAAAACAGGCAAAGGCATTTATATCTATTATACAGTACTGCCTTTGAAAACTAATCCAACTGCTCTCGCCAGGTGGTACGGGAACGCTGCTAGCTAGCAGCTAATTTATGCTAGACACTGCTAAATGTTCAAAACAGGTACCATACAATAACATTTCATCGTAATTAAATTGTTTGTTTTCCATCTTGAATTGAAGATTGAAAGTGATTTAAAAACCTTGTGTTGGAGGACTACTCTAAATATAAACATTTTAACTTGCTATGGGAGCAATAGTTCATGCAGTAGTAACTATAGAGTCATGTCAGCCATTGTCATGAGACGCTACCAGGAACAACTTTAAAAAACTGTATTGGCATTCCAAGGCGTTCATGTCCATTTATCATTTGCCGTGGTAAGTTTTACTTTGAGGTTGGCTGGCCTTCACACAATGTTTGAAGGAGTGTTTTGTCATGTAGTCATGTAATCATAAACAGTGCAGAGCATGAACAAGCAGTGCATTCTCCAGTGTACACATTGCAACAACAACAACAAAACAGCCAGAAGAAAATAGATTTCTTGCTGTGAGATATTGTGACGTTCTAATTCCGTGGGATCTTGACATATAAGATCTTGTGCCATCCATAGTTTACCATTTTCCCCATCTCTTTGTTTGGATTCAATAAATGCATCTCGCTACTACTTTAATTGCTTAGTTGGCCTGTTGTCACATGATTCAAGTGTTAAGCCCGTAAAAACGCTTTGACGGAGCGAGCGCAACCACTCACCCCCAACAGCGACATCATCATCATGTGTGCAGAGCAAACAGTGGTTTCTTTGCACAACTACGCTAAGCGGGTGTCTGTTAATGGCAAGCAGATTCTTGTCAGTGCTTTACCACGACAAATTAAGTATCGGAGAAGAAGGAAAGGCTGTCCACTGGCGTTTGCAGAAAATCACCTTTTGCTGTTTTTATTTTTTAATGAGTTATGGTTAGTATCTAACTATGAAACATGGACTCAGTTGAGCATGTGCAGAAATATGCATTGAAAAATACATTACTATCAACAGTTTAAATAGTATTACTGTGTATTATACGCATTATGTCTAAGAATGAGTCAAAATCATTGATTTCTGACCTTGGCATAGGCACACACAAACACTGTCTGGCAGGGGTACAAGGGATGTACTGTAACTACAGGAAATAAACATGGGAAAAAAAAGGCTTTTGGGAAAGTAGAGAACGCGTCCTATGATTTTTTTAGGAGGTCTACGAGGAAAATCTTAAATAAAAGACTGACATATAGGGCCCAAATTTGGCATCAGTGCACATGGTGTAGAAACCGTGCTATACCTAGTTTTGGTGCAAGCACCGGTCTACACTACCATATTTGGAGCGGTGTTGTGCGAGTCTGGCCGTACCAGCATACATTTATGTTGCCCTGCCCCTGACGCACCATTATTTTGGCCACAGAAAGTAGACTGCACTTGTTGGCAAACAGGTACCTAAAAAGGTGTTCTATTTTGCAGATCATTTAAAAAATATTTTAATAGAACCCACATGACCGTTGGGGGAGGGGGGCTTGTTGGGCAATTTAAGTAAGGTAGGTAGCCCAGGCTCAGCTTTTTCCGTCCCACCATGGCACACAGCGGCGCAAAACCCCCATTGCGCCCAATTCTACCATGCAAAAGTCCTAACAAATTACCAAAGGAGAAACAACTCTACCCAGGCGCACATCTAGACTGCACACTATGCCATACCAGCACCTGAGGGCCCTTAGAGTTTTGACAACTGCACCAGGTGAAAGGCTTATTTGCTATTTGTATTAGAAAAAACTTGCGGGTGAATGTGGTGACTGAAAAGACTAGTGTGGAATAAATGTTTGCTCTTGACCTCACCTACATTCACCAGGGAAGGAAATAAAAACAAGAAATATTTTTCTTTCATCTGAGCCTGGTGGAATTACTCAGACAGTTGACTACATCAGGACACTGTATTAAATGAGGACAGTTGACTAGTCGGAGAGAGAAAATTACATGGGTTTAACACTTATGCTTTGCCAGTGTTCATTGGGCAAAGGCTTTACTCCAATTATACAGTAACTGGACAGAACATCTAGGAATAACAATTTCGCACAGAAAACACTACGTAAGGTATGATTAATCGTACAAAGGTACATGTTTGCAGAATGCAAAAAACACATCAAACAATTATTTTTAATGGGCCCTATTACAATTTAGTCTTGGTATAACTGCTAGTGTTCATGAGAGAAATAAGCAATTCACCTTGAACAATTGAAATAAACAGAACACCTACAAATAACCCACAAAGTCTGTAAGTTCATAGACTACAACACAGGTATCAAGTGCCGGTCCTCGAAAGCCGGGGTCTTTCGTGTTTTTCAGGTTCCTCTCCCCAGAACACCTGATTCAAATGATTAGCTCATCAGCAAGCTCTGCAGGAGCTTTAAATTCATCCAATTCATTTGGACCAGTTGTGTTTGGAAGGGAAGCATTGAAACCGTGCAGGATACTGGCCTTTGAGCATGTGACTTTGACATCTCTGGACTACAGAACATAAGACTACAAATGGATACGTTTATTACCCAAGATATATGACCACATAGTATGGCTGTCACAAATAGTCTTCATTCGTTTTACATCTCCGTGGAAGAAGATGCGTTGGGGGGGTCAAATCATTGGTCTAACTGAGTGGCGGTGCGTGTACAGAGTGAGGCTCGGTGTCTCTTAGTTTGCAAACTAGAAGTGATATTCCTGCTCATTTGGGGAATGTTGGTGCAGAACAGCTTGGAATTTACATCATACACCCAGCGAGAACATTAGACTGCAAAATTACAACCATTTTATCAGCGATATTGGCCTCATCCATGAGCTACGGAGAACATTCAAAGCTTAAAATAAGGCGGGGTATACACAGAGGGCTCTGCGCTAGGCTAAAGCCAACAACATACAGTAGTTAGCAAACAAGTTGATGAATTGCGATGACTTATTCACGGAGAGATGGCGACACAGTTGATTACCGGACAATGCTAACGTACTAGCTGAATTCTACTCGGTGACACCGGTATGACAAAGAGCGGAGCTTGCGTATATATATATATATATATATATATATATATATATATATATATATATATATATATATATATATATAAGGTTGTAGCTTGGTAATGATTACACTACTGGACTGGTGACTACAGTATCCACAAACATGTTTTTGTTTATTTTTACTCGCAAGTTGTGTATGTATTGTAGGAAGCTAATAAGTGGTATTTGCACTCTTAAATTACAGAACATACTTTTATTCGAATCATTTTGATTTATGTAATTCACCGGTACTTCATATTTTTTTCATTTATTTTTGTGTGTTAAAAATGTACAAGTTTATAAATTCTGGGTGTGTATTTAAAGATATTATATGGTCTTTAAGGTGAAGTAAATTCTCATGAGGTTGTTTGGAAGCCGCATCAGAGCTTGAGCTAATTTCAAGCGAACAAAAAAAAGTTGAGATTATTTGAAAAAAATCACTGATCAACAATGACAATTATTGAAACAATCGTTAGCGACAAGCCTGGCACTTAGTTGCTGGCATGTTGGTTCAACATGAGGACAGTAAACACAAGGACAGAGTCAGCACATACTTTGCCTCAAGAGCCAGAGCGAAAACTCCAGCTGCCTCAGGAGCTGCTGCTGATGTTCCTGAGTGGCGCAGAGTGCAGTTCCCATACAGATCGGTGGTGGCCTAAATTAGAAGCAAAATAAACCCCAAATCATTTGTTATCTATCTGTGTAGAAGAGCTGACAAAAGGTCATCGTTGGCTCTTTGAGTCTCTTGACTTAAAAGAATGCAAAAGTAGCTCTCTCTTCCATTAACCTGCTAGTACACAAGTTATGTTAATATTTATTGATTCAACCTTTATTTGTAACATCCGGTGCTTAATTAGATACAATAACAGCCTGACTGCAATTAGAGAGAGAACCCCGGGGAGGACCCTGACTCTGTCAACAGCCTGTGGTCATTTGCATAATTGCATATACAAACACTGCAGCCTTTGTACACGGGGAATATATTTCTTCTCATTTGTTAAACAATGTTTTCAAATAATGTTTATAAACTAGTGGTTTCATTAATTTTCAATGAAAGTGATCAAATACAATTTTGTGCAGCCTCAAAACAGGCTCGATGTTAAACCTTCCTGGGTAAAGATAGATCAAATTTTTATTATCTAAACTATTCCTGACAGTTTCTGTTCGAATGTTAATGCTCTTGAATGCAGTATGCTTTGAGTCGGTTCGTACATGGGCTGTTGCTCACAACGCTACTGTGAACAAAAACGAAGACACTGCTGCTAGCTTGAATTGAAGTAATAATTGGTGAAAAACATGTTGACTTTTGTGTTATTTAAAAAAGGAGGAAATGGTCTTTTTACATAAGCATAACTACAAAACCCATCTACTTACGGTTCATACTTGTGCTCTGCCCCTTTTATGTTGATTATACTTTGTTTTTTGTCTTAACTTGGTGCTTATTATTTTTTTATGGCTCCTGTGGACAGCAAAGTAAGAATTTCATTGTGCGGAGAAACTTGTTTCTACACTGTGCACACGACAATAAACACTCTGAATGTTGAAAAACTTTTTCAAAATATTTATATGTAGAATGTACTATTATTTGAGATTACCCTTTAAATAGTTTCAGTCTAAATCAAAATGGGGGTCATTTTTGTGCTGCTGTGTACGCGAGGCCATAATATGTGCAGATTTTGGTATTCATGTGCATTCGACGCGAACAAACACTCACCACGCCAGCCTCTGGGTTCCTCTTGCGTCCGTTGCTGAAGGTGGATGCCAGCGTGGATGAACAGCTCTCATCGTACAGTGCTGTCCGTCCGTCGTTAATAGCCGAGTTGATGGAAATGGTCCACATACTCGAGGCGTAACCGTCGCAATTGCAGTCGTCATAGCTACCCCCATCTCCTGATGCCCACACATAGATGCTGCCTTTGCCTCCTCGTCCCTGGATAGAGACATGTGAATAGATTTTGATGAGGGGGACAGTGTGAATGGAATATATTATGGAAATCATATAGTGACACTAACTACAGCATGCACCAAGCTCAGGCTGATAGCCATATGACAATATGCCACATGGGTAATAATCACAGTATTAAAATTATTATACGCGTCTGAAACAAAATTAAAACTATGTCAATGAAATGCTCCTTTTGTGGCCATATTTTACATACCAACATACTTCCATACACTTCACAAAAATCAACTAAGCATTGGTAATATATCATATATACACAAATATATTTGCAGTGTTCATGTTTTGATTTTCTGAATTGAGGAGGCAGATCAGCCACTTGAGTCGTTGCTTATGCACAATCAAGCGTATGTATCCGGCTCTTGTACCACATACTCGGCTCCAAAGAGGCTGGGTCCTTTTAGAGCAGCCTAAACCTGCCTGCGCACAGTCCAGCATGATTAATCAGTCTAGTAATAGGCAGCGGCACTGTTAGCATGGCAACAGTCTGTGTGCGTGTGTGTATCATGTCTTCCGCAGAGGGGGGTGGAGGCAGATCTTTGCCTGGCTACAGTCACGTGGATGAAATCTGCCTTCCGCTCACAGGAAAAAAAAAAAAACCTACAACATCCCATCCCTGTACTGTATTCACACTCTAGGTCAGTGGTTCTCAACCTTTTTCCAGTGAAATTTCTTTTCAGCCAAGTATCCCTTAACCACTGTAAGGCATTTTTATTAAAAAAAAAAAAAAAGACTTAAAACATGCCATCAATGTCTGATTTATTCCATTTTAGACCCTACCAAACTTCATTTGTATTGGTTCACAGAACTAAAGTGTCTCCTTTTGAATCATAGAAGAAATCTGACATAAAGAAATAACTTAATTATAGCTTAAATATAGTGTCATACCTGAAGAATAATTTTTTGTCCACAGAAAAATATTAAACATGCAGCATCCTATTTTGGGGTTATCATACAGATCTGTTCACCAAAATAAACAGGTAAGGAGAGGTGGCACATCACTTGGGTCCAACCATTCGGGTATTTATGACAATCTCACTTTTTACAATCATGAAATCGAAAAACGTACTGGACATAAAAATTGTTTTATGAACGTATATTTTCCTGAGACAATTAATTCAAGAACTATTTTTATTTGTATTTTTTTTAATTATTTAATATTTTGTAGCTATTTTTATTATTATTATGAAGGATTTATGCATGTTTGTTTGTTTCATTTAAAATCTCAAGTACCCCCTGAAGTTCCTTCAAGTATCCCCAGAGGTACTAGTACCCCAATTTGTGAACCACTGCTCTAGGTAAGGACAATTAAAGGGTATGTCAAAACAATATGTTCTATGCATCCCCGCTAGTCTAAACACAACATTCATTAACATAATTAATAATGTTTTTTTTGTTTTGTTTATGGAATGTGAATTAAGCAGCAAAATCCACTTCTTTTTATCATTGTCATGTTACGATTTAATCACTGGCTGTTGCCTAAAACTGACACAGTTGTTCAAGGGCTCAGGTAACAACCAATCGGAGCTTCCCCGTTATCTGTGGCCTAACACAGAAATTTGATGACACAAACTGCGCCATGATTGGTTGATTTCAGAGCTCCTAGATACATTGATTTGATAGCAGAAGACAAAAATGCATACGCCTGAAACAGATAGTAATTGATAGATTTTGATGCTTAATTCATATTCCAGAGATGGGATAATATACAGAATGGCATGTTCAGACTAGTGTGGCCGTATAGAACATTTTATTGGAAAGAAAACATTTGGGTTGACTTCTTTTATGAATACTGTGGGTTCGAATGACTTGAAAATAATGCAGTTTGTGACAGGAACGGGAAAGCTCGTTAACCAGTCGGCTGAAATGAACAGGCCCTTAGATTTTTAATCTTCTTGACCCGTGCTTGACTTAATCAAATGCAGACCCTTTGAGAGGAAAAAAATGTAGCACTCTTGTCTCTTTCACACACAGTTTTAAAATATGGATCAATGAAAGCCATACATAGAGAACAGGCAGTTAGGAATCAACCATTGCTTTTCATACAGAAAGTTTTGATTGAATGCCATCCCGCAGACTCCTGTCAGATTCCTGTGACCTGCAGGATTCCCGAAAAAATGTCAGCCTATAAATTCAACAAGAATACATAGACACATAGGGTTCCTGTAATACATGCATGGTATATGACAGAGACAGAGGTATAACGCCCAGAAGATTGAGCACCTCACACCATAATACGATATGGGCAAAAAAACGAATGTTTCTTGAAAGACTTGAGGATGAGGCATCAGACAAAGAAAAAGATGCAATGTGAAAAGGCCTATAGTTGGGTTGTATAGGTTGCTATAAACTTCTTATTTTTAGTGCAACAACTCCACACACTGTGCCGCATATATATATATATATATATATATATATATATATATATATATATATATATATATATATATATATATATATATATATATATATTGAATACAAGAGAATCAATGTCCTAGTGTAAGGACTAGTTCTCTAGTGTGGCCAGTGCAGCAATGGTTAGCACGTCCACCTCACATTTCAGGGACCCGAGTTCAAATCCACCAGGTTCCAGCCTTCCTTTGTGCAATTTGCATGTTCTCCCCGAGCCTGTGTGGGTTTTCTCCAGGCACTCTGGCTTCCTCCTTAGGTGTGATTGGGTGTGTTATGGTTGTTTGTCTCTGTGTGCCCTACAATTGGCTGGCAACCAGATGAGGGTGTGCCCTGCCTCCTGCCTGAAGTCAGAGGGGATAGGCACCAGCAAGCCTGTGAGCCTTGTGAGGAAAAGTGGCTACAGAAAATGGATGGGTGGATGGATGCAGTTTACTAGAGATGTTTATGGAGGAATTCCGGTTTGGAGCATCTAATAAAGCAAAGAATTCATTTCCCTGAACAATTACAAGATCCTTTCTCTGTGTTGAAAACTAATATATAAGATCCTTTACACAGTACGTGAGAAAGAGGCCTTACCTTGTTGACACCATCAGCCATAGCCTGTAGAGTTAACTCTCTGGGTCCGTCCACAGTCTTTCCATCATCGGTGGGCCCCCAGCTGGCACTGTAGATGTCAATGACTTGAGGCATGTGGCTAATGGATGAAGCCTCAATAATGTCCGTCATGAAGGGCTGGTCCAACATTCGAATACCTGGTAAGTGAACATGAAATGAAATGCAGACTGCTTGAAATCTGCATTGCTTTAACAAAGGTTCTCAGGAAATTTCACTGATTGCAACTGGTCTATTCTAGTTGAATATTTGAGGATGTTTTGCCTCATTTCTGCACTCTATAACTTACTAACTGAGACACTACTGTCTCACCTACAGATCACAGTTCAAGGAAAGTCCCATTAGTAATTGAAGCATAAAGCTAATGTAATGGGGTTTTTTTTCTCTGTGAAGGGTGTCTGTCCCAACGATATTGCAGCTTATCCAACAATTCAGTAAGTGTGCTTGAATTGCTTTTGTATTATGTATGACATACTCTATATGGCATTTTGGACTATCAATCACTATCTTCATGCCACCATGCCATTATCGTAAGATCTGTTTTCACACATTGCGGTCTGTTTGATGATATTCCTCTCACCGTCTCATGACACATACCCGCCACCTTGGAATTGTAGGCAACTCCCACCCCACAGATGTTGTTGTTGGCTGCCGCTGACACTTCCCCGGCACAGCGTGTGCCGTGGCTGGTGACAGGAAGAGCAACATATTGGGTGAGGGTCATTTAAGAATTCAGAGAGCATATACAGTATATTCTTTGAGAAAAACAACCAACAAACAAGGGGTTGTCAGTGGTTTGACCATATTTACTCTGCAATTTAATGAGCAAATTTAAGCAGCAAAATTTCTAAACAAAGTACAGTATGCTTGGGATGCAAAGTATGAAATATATATCTATACACAATACATTCACAACTTAATACAACCAAACAAAACAATAAATAAGTTAAATTATTTTTTAAACTTCGTTTTACCATTTGAGGAATTTACACTTCTATTAAGCTATTCCAAACACCCTCGCACCGTTGTCCCCCTTCTAAACAAATTTTACACTTCTTACACAGATTGATAAATGGCCTTTATTGTAATTACACCTGCGAGTACGAGGCAATGAATGCATTTAACCTTTAGAATTCAAAATATAGGTAAAACCGATTTTCTGATTACAAGCTGGTTCATCAGTATTTTTCTGCTCGGAAACACACACACGCGCACAGTTCAATCTGAGAACATGTTACTGGTCTCATTCAATAGTGTTTCTCCACTTGAGCAGTCTGACATCCATTACTCTTGTCTCAGTCCAAATCAGTGTGCCGTGTACTGTGTCTCTCTTGCCTCCATCCCTCAGCTTCCCATAGGGACCGCGGAGAGTCACCCTGTTTCTCCCAGCATGCTTTGCCACTGACAGGAAGCTATTTATAACAGCCACCTGATTAGCCGAGTTGCGCGCCAGTCTCAGAGCTGCTTCGCCGACAAACCGAGCACACACATTTCTGCATCCCTGAATGTATTTCTCTCTATTCTTAACTGTCGTCACGTGTCGCAATGGCTCACCGGGACACGGCAAACAGGATAAAGCACTATCAGTAACAAGGTCGTCTGCGCGTGAACAAACCTCTTTATCAGCCTTATCTTGGCAACGAAAACAAGTATTGTGCTTTCTAGTGTGTTGTGTTCAGACAATAGCTCTGTTTATACTGCACCATTATGTTCTAATGGAACAAGGTGGAGAGAAAATCAATAGAGAGCTGCTGGACTCTAGGGAAAGCACGCAAAAACAGTGTGATTTTTTGTGTGTGGGTGTGTGTGCATGTGTGTGCGCGCATGTGTGTGAACAAGTGTGTATATAAACAGAGGGCGGCTGAGCGAGCTACCTGTTGAACCAGTCATCTGTATAGCGCGGAAATGGGTATGGGTCATTGCTGCTGAAGTCATAACTGGCATCTGCATTCTGAAAAAAACAAACGGATGTGTTTACAAAGTGAACAATGTGGAGACAGAATGCAAAGACCATTTCATTCAATTCTTGATCTCATCGCCTCGCATGAAATTTTGATTCCAATCATTGTTTCTATCTGAGTGCTCTGTAGCAGGAGTTCTCAAACATTTTGAAGTCAGGGACCCCTTTAAGCAAACATTTGCGGAAACAAAACAAAACAAAACAAAAAAAATCTATTAAAAGTCATTAGAATTATTAAATTTAAAACTTGAATAACTGCCCTTTTTATTCAACAAAAGATTATTAATTATTAATTTGACAACTAGTATAGTAAATAGTATAGTATAGTATCTTAGTTTTTTTAGCTATATTGAAATTTAGAAAATTCAAATTGCATGCCTCCTTATGACAAGCCGGGTTGATTTAGTCCAAAACAGCATTATAAAATAAAATGCTGCTTTGCTGGCTTCATTGCTTCATTAGCAATTGTAGACCCAAAACACATTTTGACAAATTTCAAAACAATGACATTGTTAAAATTAATTGAACTGTTGGAATTGATTGCTCTAGCGCTATTGAAAAGTAATGAACATTTTCACAATTTAATACAAAATAATATTAGATTAAGACACACACATATATATATATATATATATATATATATATATATATATATATATATATATTTTTTTTTTTTTAGGCCACGGACCCCAGGGTTCTGTGTAGCCCAGTTTGAGAAGCAATGCATTTCAAAATTACACACTCCTCACGTCTGCCTTTTCTTGTCTGTGTGCCAGTTACAATGATTTCATCCACCTGTCTGCTTATCCGCCCCCAAGTGTCAACCAATCAGGTTCCCCCGCCTGTCGTGGCTATCCAGCTGTTTTGCGTTCCAGTTCAGTTTTCCTTTTGTGGATGATGTCGTTACCGTGTGCAAATGCAGACCACTTTGCAACAACAACCGCACATCCGCCCCCGAGGATTTAGGAATTTTAGGAATTTTTCTTCGTTCAATGACATAGTTTTTATAAAACTTCAGAGAGATTGTTCCATCTTGTTGTCATATTTATGATTGATCGATGCCATCCACTTCACTGCGACGTGTCCACTCAGTTTGCCTGTACTGTGATCATAGTGGCATTTATACCACTTGCGCTGTGAAATAGACCAACTTTTACGTAATCTAAAAACTAGTCTACTTTACGGCATCAAAATATCAATCGCGCAAAGAGGCACGTCCCAATGTGTCTGCCGGAACGCCCGATGAGCTGAAACCAATCTAACAAATTCTGTCTGCCACGCGCAGACTACTTTCATTGACCAAATTTTCAGTGCATTGGGGCCAAGGCAACCCATGTGAACTGAAATGGCCAGACACACACAAGTCCAGCCAAAACACAGTGGACCAGACTTGCACTGGCACCGAACTAAAGATACACCAGTTTTTAAAACGAGCGCATGGGTGGGAGTCTAAAAAAATAAAACTCAGTATTCCCAATTACTGGAAGCTGTTGTTCTAAAGATTAATTTAACAGAGCAACTTTATGACTCCACAACCAACCAATGTCTACAAAGATCTAAAATCATTAAATTTCAAAAGTAAGTGTCATAGCCTGGCTTACCATCTTCTAACCATACCAATTAAACAGGAGGTATGGATGTTAAACAAAATGTGATCAAAGAATAGGACAGATGTCTTATTTGGAACAGCTCATGAGGCCTTTAAAGGCTGCCTGCTGCGAACTCCCGTTTTACCCCTCAAACCTCAACTCAAGAGTGGTGTTTAGATCTGCCATCGTCGAGAAACCATGATTAATGAAAAAGGTGAACGTGAGAACATGGAGGTCCTAAACAGATTTTACGTGTTTGTTATCTGTTGTCAACTTTACACAATGGTAAATTGCTGCAGCCCATTGCGAAGTATCACTCACTAAGTTGCTGACTTAAAACTTATCCAGTCCAACCACATAGATCCTAAGAGGCATGCACCTCACAAAGATGTTAGATCTATATTATGCAATTGTTATAGCGATTTTGTCATGACCTTTTTTTTTCTCTGTCAATCATACGGTATTTAGCCTCAGTGGGTCATTATCAATTCAAAAGAAGATGGCAAATGATATAAAGATGTTTTCAATTTAGAAGGAAACAGGAGCAACAGGAGACGTAATGACTGTAGATGTATTACTCACATCCGTTGACTGCTCTTGAGCAAACTAAAATTGATTGAATGCAGGCGCTAATGCTCGTAAATCAACGTTTACTACGAGGTGAACAGAAAGGACATACAAAAAGGTACATTTACTGGAACTGATAACAGATAATATTATTATTATCATCACATATTAAGATAACAATTGATGCTTATTAAACTGTTTCACAAAATGCTTTTAAGTTCTCTTTCACTAATCTGTGCACAAAGAAATGTGTGGGATACAATAGGTCAGATTGTTACCAGAATAAAGTTGTCATTTTAGCAGAGTTGGCTTGTCATGTCTAAAGAATAGTTGTTGGGTCACTCAAATAAAGCACTAATGTTACAAGGATAGATTTGCAGAGTATAATAAACTTGTAAGAATAGTCTTGATTGTGCAAAAAACTTTCATTCTGATATTATATTCATAAGCCATAAAATTGAAAGTCACAAATCGTGGTTACAAGGATGAAGTCATACTATAAGAACAATTAAGCCATGTCGCAATTTACAATAATTAGTTTTGATATTGCTATGATAGTTGTAATTATATAAAAAAAAAATGGATCTCATTGAAAAATGTTGAATTTTACAAGGACGAAAAGGTAAAAATAAATGTAATGTAAAAAGAAGATTATTTTGTTGATAATCAAGTCCATGCCACAGAATAATTTGAGAGCTGCAACATTTAATTAGTTTATAATTGAATGAAACAAATTGTAGTGAAATCATGACCACTTTTGTAGGACTAATGTTTTTTTTTTTTGTAATATTACAGTTTTAATCTTGCAATATTATGGCTTTTATTGTTAAGGATAATCGCTTTATTCTTGTAATATATGAACACTTTTTCCATAATATTTTGCCTTTATTCTTGGACTAGTTTAGTACTATTCCAACACTCTTATTCTGATAGCTGCAGACCTAAAGAAGGTGCCAAAGGTTATTGAGTTGTACTGTCCCTGGTGTACATTTTCAAGGCTCCATGAATGAAACCGCAGTTGCTTTGTTCACACTCAATCTTTTCTTCAATCAGCACAAAAACCCGGAACATCACAGGAATCCATAACTTGCCGCCATGGCAACATCACCATCACTGACATCGATGTATTCATAATAAAACACTTTAAATCTTATGCACACCGTTGTGCCCTTTGCTTTATCCCTCAAAACAAAGTGGGAGAACTGTTTATCAGTGTAGCACAAATTAGATAACCACTGAGTCACCATAAATCCTTCTAAAAGCCACAGTCTCATTCACTCCGGTAATGCATGTGCTTATATTATTTGTTTATGGTTTTTAAGCCCACTGGGTGAGTTGCCCTCTTAAATACATGAAATTACAAACATCTTAGTGTTCATGCAGTCAAACCTTTATGGTAATTCATCGCGCTAATGTTGCTTTTAACAACTGATGCTGATATTCGGGTTAGTACAAACACAAACAGCAACAAAACAAATAAGACAAGTGCATGATATCTTTTGAATTTATCTGATGTCACAAAAGCTGATGATATGACATATGAGGCATTATTGAAGAAACCAAAGCAGGATTACTTGGAGTCCACTGTGTCGCTCTCCACCGTACTCTGGTTCAAATCAACGCGAATGAAAGTGCAGTGCACACCATCAAGGCAGCGCGCATGCTCCTTTACCAAGCCTCCCTAAGGTCCAATGTTATTTTTGGGTCAAGGCTGTTCATAAGCGAGAAAAAAGATGCGGTGCAAAGGCAAACTCTGGAGTAAGGCTCACGGGAGGATGTAATCCGAGCTGGATGACTTTAATCGTCCAGTAGGGACTCATTGTTTGGCTTTTTATTACTGGGAGCAGGTTGGCATCCAAGCAGTCGCAGAATTTCAGATAACAGATGGCACATTCATGCTGATCTCTACTGCATTTATTGATTGAAAAAAGAAATAGTGGAATACCAGCCTTGAAGTTGTAAAACTTCCGGACTATCTATTGCCCTCCGTTGTACGTTTTAAGTCTAGTTTCTCCTCTAACAAAAATAATTATACTTTGCTAGCTACCAAAAAGAGAAATGATATGAAGACAAAGTTAGACAGAACAAATTTGTATCCAGGCTAGAAGATGAAACCAAAGGCAAATAAATGCATACATTTATGAGAAAACTCATCAAACGATGTTCTGAAATCATGTTTAATCGCCATTTCAGGACGCTAACAATCAACTTAAATATACTGACATTGACGTACGACACCTGTTGCCAGTGTTTACCAGCGGCCCGGGCTTCATTATAGCTTCATGTAGCGTGAATAGACGTACGGTAATGACTGCACATTTTGATGCTCACTGCCTGACAAAGTTGCTGTTCCTAGATATCACAACAAACCATGCTTACGCAAATGTGCTGTTTCAGCTGGCACACTCGTGTCAGAGACCAAAATTTATAGATTCGTCTAAAATCGAATGTTTCTAGAGAGGAAAGCAGTGTGCTGCTAAGCACAGTTTACGTTCAAGTTAAAAAATGTGATCAAAAATGTAGAAAAATTGGTCATTCATAATTAAGCGGACATCTGTTATTTGGTTTTCTCTATGACATCATTTTTCACCAAATAAAAACAATATATACGTTTTATTTTTACATTCGAAATGCAATTAAATGTTTCTGTAGGCAGTACCAAAATACACAATAGCCGCAGCCCAGAAACAGAAAACGTCTATCAGTGCAGTTTTATGCTGCAAACATTATGGTCAAATAATTCCCCATGTCCTTGTTATGTCATCCTTTCACTTGTCCTTTAAGCTTTTATCAGTAGGCTGGAGGTATAACATCACATTATGCAGCTCCGACTTCCTTGGCATTATCTGCACTGGTGACAGATCGGCCTGCCATCGTGCCTGCCACAGCACTGCGTACATTAACATTAAACAGCTCGGCTGTCCTCCTGTCCCTGCTACCCACTCCTAGCTCACTCCTGCGTCCTCGGCTTAGTATAACAAGGAGACGCGGCAGCCATGACGGCGCCTCAAAAAGCACTTGCTCTCGGCCAACTGACTCCCCCACTTTGCTCATTAAAAAGGAGCCAGGCACTTTTGCAATTCAATAATGAAGTACTCACATAGTTAGATGCCAGGTCTGGATGCAGATAGTCAATGCCTGAAACACAATTTTGACATTTATATTTGGGACAGCTAATCATGTGCACTACTGAGTAAGAGTAATGTCATATGTATTTTTCATCAGAATTTGTCTTTGAAAATTACAGAAGCATGGAGCTGTCTGTGATTAGTAAACATTTTTGAATGGGAAACGCATGCAAACACACTTGCAAATATGTTTCAATGTATTGCCAAAAAAAGTTCCGACATATTAGCAAGTCCATTTACAGTATATGTATTTGAACACATTACGTTTTTCAATGCCATGGACAAGCATTCTCATCTTTTAAAATCCATTGGCAAAAGGCCAGTGGAATGACAGTTGATGGTATGACTATCTTGATGATTACAATGATGGACGAAATACACAATTTACTTTAATCTTTTTCTTTTCATAATTCTTCTCATCCTTCGGTGGTCCGTTGTTGATGGATTTATGGATAAATTTTGGTGTTACTAATCGCAGTGTTTATTTTTTGTGTAAAACATTGATGTTTTACAATAAGGAAAAAGATGCTGAAAAAGCCAGTCTTTGGAACGTCGCTTTTTAGTGAACGGCCCCTGAATGAGCGGTTCCTCTAAACAAACCAAATGTCCCAACATATCCAGTTGTAAATTCCCCACAGTGTATTTAAAAACGCTCAAACATATTTGGAAATACGTTTGAATGAGGTAACTAGTCAAAATGTTTACTCCATTGTGGCAGGCTGGCGGCTCCATGCTACCAAAGAAAATCATGAGAAAACCATCCTCATTTTCCCCACAGCAGGTAATGAGATCCAATACAGGTGCAATACAAATTCTGCTGATACAAAGCTAATAATGTTCTGTTTTGACTGACACAGGCAACCACAGCCATATTAATCTAAGCAGGGTACCCTCATTATTGCATCATAATTTCTTTGTACATGTGTTATTAATTCCATTTTTTGGTTGTTAAGAGTTACTAAATTGCAAAAAGTCATTTATTAAGAACAGGTGTCATTCTGCATGTCAAATAGTGACACTGTATTTGGCTGGAATTCATTGGTCGAATTTTGTGGTTGGTAAAATAGTGACTCGACTGTTAAGTCATCACTGACTGATTTACAAAGTATTTTCGTAGATTTACATCATTACGAGAGCTTCAAGACCACCACGTGTTAAATCCAACATTTCATAATCTACGTGAATAAAATAGTGCGCCAGTAACCGATGCAGGAAATGTTGCTAATACTTGCCATCGTCCATGATTGCAATGGTGACGCCTTGGCCTGTGTAGCCCAATTGCCAGGCCTCAGCCACATTAAGATCCAGCCCGGGGGTCCCGTCTGCCTGGCCCGTGTTGATCTAATCACGCAAAATATAAGGCCATGACTCATAGCATCCAGGTAGGAGGAAAAAAACAATATCAAGGAGGTGAATGCGTGGGTGGAATGCTTTGGTGAAGGTAACGTCAGAGATAACGCTGCCTCTAGCTTAAGACAGCCTGGGCTGTGTTCCGCTGATGAAGGGCGGCGGGCTTTCAGCAGCCGTAAATGTCACACTTGCCACTCAGGCTTAAACGAGAGGGGCGCTGTGTATGCGGCGGTGTATTGGCATGGCTAATTAAAGTATGACTAACTGTACTGATTGCGGACATAGTGGTGAATACATATGCTTCTGAAAATTGGGTCAGACTGTGACTCACCAAGTACCACTGTTTGGTGAACAGCGGATCGCTTATGTTTACTTCCAATTCATCCAAACTTCGGTAGCCACGCTTCTGACGGTTAAAACCATCTTGGTCCAAAATGTTCTTCACCTGGTAAAGATAGACACATTGCTTTATTGCTTAAAGAGCATGTTTATGAGCCATACGCTGCTTCATAAAGTCTGAAGACCAAGAATAACACAGTAAGACAGCATGGATCAGCCTGTTTTGGTCATTTTTCTTGTCAGTGTCAACGTTAAGAGATGTGTTGTGTTTTTGTTTTATTTTAAACATTTCCCTGGAATTGATTGAGTTAAGGCTGGTGGTTTTTCACAATATTTAAAAAGTAGAAGAAAATAGGTTTTTTTTTTAACTGTTAAAATACTTCTAAGTATTGTAGGTGCAGCTAAATATTCTATGATGACCCTAGTTTGAAAATGAAACCCATTTTTGCAATTGGCAAAGACAAAAAAAAAAAAAAAAAAAAAAAAGCCATAACCTCAAAACCCATAAAATTTTTTCAGCGCTTCAAAATGTCCAACTTATACGTTGGGTTGACTAAGTCCCCTCCCATACGACCGAGGTAAAAAACAGCCACTGTGAATGTTTTTACTGCTGCTGATAGATAAGGCAGTATAGAGCAGCCCTCAAGATGGCCTTTTATAACCTATTCATCTTTTTACAACATAATCTGAGCAAATGGGAATCACACATGCTGTCAATAGGCGCAATCAGACGATCCTTCAAACAGTGGCAAACACACCATAGGTACTTATGTGAAAGTATACACTGAATATTTTATTAATAGTAATTTATTTTACAATGTCCTTTGCCAGCTATTTCATATGCTGCTCAAACACTAAGTGGAAAATGAGGTATAAGACTGACATTTTAAAACACTGCATTTCATACTAAGATCATCAAAAATAGTGGACGGTTTATATGGAAATTAATGTTAAGAGAAACATGAGTTCAAAAGGTGCCAAGACCCTGTGTTAATCCTGTTGTACAGGGTTTTCCAAAATGTTTGACCCCATTCTAAATGCCCATATCTCGGAAACTACTTGATGGATCTTAATGAAATGAAAGATACATTATGTTGAAGGTCATAAGTTTTATTGGTTAAATATACAAAGAAAATTACAAATCTGTTGGTTCTATGACAGATTTTCATAAATGTTCAATGTGATGGCCGCCTGTGACTCTGCACACATTGATTGCCGTCCTGGCGATTTAGGTATGCATAAGCAGCCCTTTTCTTGAAATTGATGGTGTCAAGTCCTAATTTGTTATGTAGTTGGTGCCTTCTTGGCAAAATATGTGAAGAAGGCACGCTGTACTGTTTTTGGTGACTGAGTCCGAGCATACTCTAACATGCTAAATGCCTTTTCTTTTGAAGTGAACGGCATTTCTTAACCTGAAAAGAGAGAACTGCCAAATGTTACACGTGAAAACATGAAACGTTTCTACACAAGCTGTCAAAATTTGAGGTCATTCCAACGAAAATTGTCAAAATTATTGGCCTACAAAATGGAGTTAAACATTTTGGAACACCCTGTATTTCTAAAGACATTTGGTGAAATGCTAACATGCAAGCAGTTCATATGTTAACGGGTGGCGACTCAGCAAACTTAATGCGCAAAGGACAAGAGTTATACATTCATCCCTGCGTTCTGGCGCCCTTTTCACTGATGAAATGCTAACATGATGGCTGTTGGTACTTTTTGTGAACTAGTGGCCAATTACCAACACAAAGAGCCAAAGTGCTCAAGCCAATTTTTTTTTTCATGTCTCCTGTCCTTTCGAAATAAGGATTTATAAAACCCTGACATGCCAGCAGTTATTATGTCGGTATACGACAAATAGCAAATTAAAAATACAATATATCATCTTGATTGAGCAGAACAGTTTGACATTGAAATACTGTAGTTTGTTCAATTAAGAAAAAAAAACCCAGTTGCTCTTGATGCTGCATCATCAGTAGGTAAATGACTAGTTAGTGTGTACCGCTTTGAGTATCCAATGTAGAAAAGCGTTGTATAAGTGAAAGTCCATTTGCTTGATTTTTTTCATTCGTTTTTCATTTTGTTTGCACTCAAGTAACTTAGCTGTGTTGCCCTGTGTGCCAGGTTTTTGCAATTTCCTGAGTGAATTTGTCTTATTTACTTTATTTATTTTAGTTTACTATTATTATTTGTAAGCCTTGAAAACGTGTTTATATATTGTTTGTTTTAAAAAAGGGCACCAGATAGACATATTTGGCCAAACATGATGAATAATCATGATTAATAATCGTGATGTCAATATTGACCAAAATAATCGTGACAACTGAACCCCCAGTTGCTCCTGATGCTACGTCATCAGTAAATGTATCTAAATCAGTATCATGTAAATCAGTAAATGGTAAATGACTAGTTAGTGTAAAGTGCTTTGAGTACCTAAGGTAGAAAAGCGCTATATAAGTGAAAGTCCATTTACCATTTACCATTTCTGTACATTTTGAAAAATGCCCCTCCAAAATAATACATATTAGGGTGGATGCATTTCATCAAGTCATTTGATTATTTCAATTAAAAAAAAAGGCTGATGAAAATCAGCCTTGCAAGTGATTCTTTATCATGCTGCAAATTACTTTTTTACACAACAAAAAGAATATTAGAGAACTGTTATTTATTCCCCATGCACAACCTCACCACTGCACCCACGGTAGCACTTATCTCATAAAGCTCCATAGAAAAACAAGAATTTAAAAGTGAACACAAACATAAACACAACCTTTGCACAAATCTCTTCTTAAAAGGCACCTCATAAAAACATAGTGGATGATTCAGACTTTTTGAGTGACTAAGTGGCGTTCAACAGGGGGAAAACAGTTTGTATGAGTCACACAGTGGCTATGAGGTTTTGATGCGAAAATGAACATAACATCAATAAATCAATCTCATGGTCAACAAGCGACAAATACAAATTTCCTTTGATGGAAACAAAATAGATTTTGAGATACATATTTCATTCCAGTTTTTGTTCGCAACAAATGTATGTAATATGATTGATTGATTAGTGTTACATTAGCAATAAGACACACTTCTGGCACATCGTTTTTCACAAGAAGTGATGACACAATTGAAAATAACGGGGGGTATCTCAAATCCACCATTGGGAAGCTGTGGAGCAGTTTGAGCACATCTGCTTACTTGCCCAAAAGATTGGGTTGATTATCTTGGAATGAAAGGGCAAAAATATCCAAAAGTTATGTATATCTTAGTGTTTTTCTCTAAATTATGTTAGATTCAGATACTAGGTTAGTTGTATAAGATGGTTGGAGTTTTAACAATGTGTTTTCTGCATTTGTATACTTCTGTATTTGAGACTACTCCAAAATGCTGGCTGCATGCAACCTTTAGTTTGACCATCGGGAGGAATTACGCTGTTTTATTTTGTCGAGGGACGAATAATTAGAAAATAGCGATCACAATAACACATTGTCAATCCCATCCATTGCAGACTTGTTCGAGGCGTGCTCCCAAGTTTAGTTTGGCAAAGAGCTTTGCTATAGCTCATTACGTTAGTGTCTTTGTTGCTATCGTTAGATGTGGCTGCAGTCACAGCTGGGTGCTTTGTATTAATGTGGAAGACTAAATGTAAGCGGCTTCTCTAGAAAGCAAGCTTCCTCTTACAAAGAATGCATATTACGACAGAGATTAAAAGTGAGAACGTGATTGAAGTGATTGAAGTTTAAACTTTGACAACAATTAAACTGTTAATCTAATTCTCCTGGTGATGATCAAATAAATTATCATAATCAATCATAATTACACCAATTTTCCCATGCACAGTCTTGAAATATACAAACATTTCTTCAGTGGTGAAACCAGTGGGTACCATGATCGACAATGAGTATCTGAAAATACATGCCTTGAAATTTAAAAAAAACGATCCTGGTTTTGTTTGGACTGATCCATACAACATGGTATGCAGGTTTTTGTAGTTTCTTGTAAAAATGGGAAAAACATGTTCCCCAAAAATAGGAAATACTATTTGGATGTGCACTGATTAATCAAAAACTTTAATTGATTAAAAATTAGTAAAAAAAAAAGATTTTTTATTTTTTTTTTATCTTTTTAAATTAAAACTATTCACATGGTCAGAATTTGGCCTTTCCAAGAGGAAATGTTGTCCAGTTATCCGATTTCTTTCATTGAATGTTGTGTTGAATCTAAATAAAACATTTTAATTAGCTTTGGAATTTTATCAGAATGAATTTGTCAATTTGAAATAATGACATATTTTAAGATCATCTGTTGCTCCATCTGATTGTTCCTGTTGCCGTACTTCCATCAAATTTTGTAAATGTATTTTGTGTTATGATCCTAAGATATACAGTATCTTATCGTTACCCTGCTGTCCTTCTGGAGTTGTTGTCTGCCTCGAACACTGCGTTTGCTCCGTCTCTTAGAAATATTCTGAGGATAGAAATGGTAGAGCCCCTTTCCAAAGGCCACCTGAAGAAAAACAAAATGGGGCATTAGAAGGATGAATAAGGGTGAAATCATGCCTAAATTGACATGTCATTGCCACACTACAATGGGCAAGAATAGAGAAAGGTTAAAGAAAGGGCACTGATTTCAAGGCTTTCAGGAAACGGGGGATGGGATCTAGTTTAAGGCACATTGGTTAGAATCAAGCCTTATGTGTGATGAGAGCAGTAAAATGAGATGCATGGCATTTTTTTTTCCTCAGGCGCTGTTCCCAGATTAAAAACCCCCTTATGCTTGAAAACAGTCTGGGTTGGGGCAGGTCAGTCTACAGTATAAACACTATCTTAGTCATGTGCCTTTAACAATGATATGTGCTATTTTTCACTCATACTATCAAAAACGAAAACGAGGATTCAAAAGACGCAAAAGTCCATATTCGGTGCCCTCATTTTGTTCATTATGAACAACATTTAATGATAGTTCAAACAACCCAACCATTGTTAAATGGCGCATATCCCATCAAGACAAATATAGCTGCCGATTACATAACCTGTGAGAGGAGGAGGGAGGTAAGATGGGGGGGGGGGGGGGGGGTGCTCTACTGTACTGTATAAGAAAATGAACAAGCAATCACACAGACACTACATAGCAAATATTCCAATGATGAAATACAGATTGACACATTTATTAGTCAACAGAAGATCCGTGTTCAGAGCCAGTGCAGGCAATTCTCTGCTGTATGTCTCACTGCCTGTAACACCCCTCAACCCCCTCCACCCCCCCATGTGCAATACACGTCCATTTTGACAGGGCCTACACTGTCAAAGGCAGAGGTTGGGGGAGGGGATGTGAAGAGGGGTCAGTTCTCCTCCTCCATCATGGAGGCCGTGTGACTATTTTTTTCTTGCTCTTATAGTCAATTTTATCCAGACATTTCATGTTATATCTGAAGGGTGAGTAAAATGTCGCACGCACACATCCGTGTGTGTTTATATGTTTGTGTGCATATGTGTCACGACTGGGCATAGAGAGAGAGGTAAAAGAGTATTTGTAACACTGTATCTGATGAAAAAAAATATAGAAAAAGATACACACATTATATATATATATATATTATATATATATATATATATATATATATATATATATATATATATATATATATATATATATATATATATATATATATATAATATGTAAGATATAGATAATAGCTGACATATTTAGCTATTTTTGGTGATGTCTCAAGAAAGAAAAGATTAATTTTTCTTTTTGAATTCAATGTTGAAAGTTCTGCTCTGTGATTTTTTATTACTATTAACATAAGTAGTAGTATTCAGATTGTACATTTGCGAAGTATGTTTGACTTATGTATTTTAGTATGGCATATTTTAAAATGAAAAAATAGTGAAATCTCAGGCCATTAAAACTAATTTTGTTTCAAGATATTTAAATTGATCATGTCTATTTACAGGTATTTTCAGGTCTGAATGAATTACTTAAGATAATTTATCTACCATTATCTACATTTCATACATATTATGTGTAATATCAATTTATTATCTAATGTATTTATTATGTCTTAAAATTGTACCGCACTGTCAATTTAATGTTCAGAAATTATTTACTGTAAAATTTCATATTAATTTATGAACAAATATTCATCAGAGATACATTTGTTTCACCTTTTTCATAAAGAAAAATGAAATAAAAATTTTTTTGAGTCACCTTTATTTCTAGTGGGCATGCTGCCTAATAAGCCTATTTGTAGTGGGGTATGTGACATCACATTTCATAGAAGTGCATTGAAAACAAAACATACTCTTATGAAGGCACAGAAGAAGATAATTGTGTGGGTTTTTATTCTATTCAAAAATACATATCATCATAAACTGAGGTTTAGGTTATCCGAGCATCTTACCTTGCGAGCACTCTGGTACCCATGTTGTGCTGCAAGTTGGTGCGCCTCCTCCTCCGGCACCTCCTCGCGCAACTGGACCACAACATGCTCAGTGGAGTGTTTCTCCGCAGCCTGCGTCGCCGTCGCCAGCAGCATGTTCAGCAGCACCATAAATCCCACACGTGGCCCTGCACGGCAGGGAGATCCGCGCATCGTGACCGGCTTGTGTCAATACCGTCCGTGCTTGTGTGTATGCCCGTCGGCTTGTTTTTAGATGTTTAAAGGGAGGGAGGGGATGCTCCTGGTGAGGGGAGGGGAGGGGGGGGGGGGTGTAATTAGAGGTTTTGCGCGCGCATTTCCTCTGAGTTGGTGTTTCCTCTCCTGCTGCGGGTGGAGTGGAGCGCTCGTGTGTGCTGCGTGGGGCAAACCTGCATCCTCAGTGTTGTATCCTTCCACACCATTGGTCCGATGGGGCTCAATCGTGTGCGTCCTGTTGGTCCTCGATTTCAGCACCTTGGAGAGCTGCTGCTCCTCTTTTGAAGATTAGAAACATTAGGATTTTGAGCCTTTTAAAAAATGTATCTAATCTATCCATTCTCTCATTAATTTTACCTTGATCCCACATGAGCCACTCTGCAGTATTCGGTACACATGCACTGGGTTATGTAGTGACTCTCAAATTGGAGTCTTATAATAAATTAGCAAGGCAGCCCTATTTATACATTATATCACATTTTATACAAAAGGTAAATCAATGTTATCCATACAATTTATTGTACTCTATTTAAAAGCAAGACAATGCTTAAAAATAAATAAAAAGTAGCTTACTACAAATTACTAAAATGATGTACAGGGAAAGAAAATGTTTTATAAAATGCCTGTAAAGACCTGTTATGGCAAAAAAAAAAAAAAAAAGAAGAAGCCACTTATTCCAGTTGCATGCAGTGGCAAAACTGTTACAGTGTGATCGTGAGATGTTGAGGACCCAAAAGCACGAGAAGCAGGAATACTCGGGAGAAGCGTGGGATGCACCTAAAAACAAAAGATATGCATACGCAAAAATAAAAAAAAGGGCTAACAAGGCATGCAGAATCAAATTGTGATACTAAGTAGCAACTCAAAAATTTAAACAGGGGAACCAGATGCAACCGAATCTCAACAGAAGTCACGATCCAACAGAGACTGAAATACAAGGAGACTCATGAGACAACAAGGATCACCAGGACAAGACATGTGTGGTGGACAAGAACAAGACGTGACGCGCAACAATACAAGACATGGCATCAAACAAAACCAAATGCGAGCCTAAACAAAAACACAGATCAATAATTAACAAGTACAAGAAGTTTGCTATTAAGTCTGGGCTTCACTAATTGACCTGAGTCTGCAGACCTCCAAGCCTTACTGAGTTTATATTCCATTAGCATCTTTTTAAAATATAAAGTAATCAGTACAGAGACATCTTGAGCTTTTCACTTTTTGTAAGAATTTTGTTTACTTGCCAAGATTGTTGAGTATCATAGTGTTCCACGAGCCTATTACCAACCTGAGGTCAGAACAGGTAATGCTTTATTGCATTTTTGTAATGCCATGTTGAAACCTCTGGACAGACCTCTTCTAGTTTTGCACAAACACCTGCCAGCCCTAGGAAATTTATGTTTTAATCAGAGGTGGGTGGTAGTATCAGGTTATATGCTCAGTCAAAATCAAAACCCAGAATAAACTGTAATACGCGTTAGAGCACTGTCATGACTTTAAAACTGGCTCTAACTAGCAATTAGTGACATCACACCATTTTGACACTCAAAATTTTTGCAATGCTGCTCCAATGTCTATTGGTGTGCCATGAGCAATGGAACGATGCAAAATTTAAACTGGCTTAACCTGAGAAATTAACAACTGTTTTATGTCAAAATCATGAATATATATATATATATATATATATATATATATATATATATATATATATATATATATATATATATATATATATATATATATATATATATATATATATCCATAAAAGGTATATGACCAGAATTTTATTATTTATTATTGTTATTCCTTTTTTAAATGATGAGAATTCTCATCCATGGCACTGAATGAATTAAATAGCCCATATCTTAAGATTTTCAACATTCTTCAATTAAATATCATGCTAAATCATATTTTTTTTTTAGCTTTTCACTATGTTTAAATGCTAATTCATCACTAAAACCACCTTGACTGGTATTTACTCCATTCCCACGTCTTTGAGCTTTTCTCCTCATTGCCTGTTTTCTCAACAGCAGCACTTGCACTTACTTCCACGTTATGAATGTAGCTACCAAAATAACACGTTTAATGGATGGATGGATATTTTATAGAGATATAATATAGATATTATATAGATATATAATGCAATTTAAAAAAAGCATTAAGATACCGTTCCTTCAGATTAAAATGTTTTTTGAGTTGCTCCACTTAAAATGTAATTGCTTTGTTGCATTGAATGTTTGAGTTCTCCTCACATATTTTTCTGGCTGATGTGGACAAAGGTAATAGAAAATATATTGTTGGACATATATGTTCGTTGCATTGTTTTTCCTACTGAATTTCTCCAAAGTGCATTCTCCACTAGGCCCTAGTTTTTTTTTTTTTTTTTAAACTTTCACAGATTGTCGACATCTATTCTAAGCAGTCTTGACCTACTACATTGGAACAGTCCGAACGGGGTGTAATTGGATGTGAACAGCAGGTCGCTGAGAAATAAAAAGACAAGAAGGAAGCCTTCTCATTAAAATGCTCCTCCTGCTGCTCCTTGAGACACTACGGTAGACAAAAGAAGTCGACACAGGGGTACATTTTTTGCAAATGGAGGAATACCCTATGCAGTTAGAATGGCCATAATCAATCACACTAGTGAATGCTGTCACGTTACATATCATCCCAAAAGGTGGATAAAACACCTCGGAAAAAAACTGTTTTCTGTAAGTGTAGGCTGTTTACTAATCACCGTTTGCAGCCTCCCCGGAGGTTTCCTCCCACACGACCGCCACGCTGCAGCAGAGAGATTATTTGTTTAGCCCAGCCAAACGAGCTAGTGTCTCCATTATGCTTGATATCTTACCAGAGGTGCTTTGAATAAACCTCCAAATCATACATTCTATAAGGGAACGCTGCAGAGGTTCATTGTGGATGGATGCATCACAAATAATTTATGTGGCAAGAGCAGTGTGTCTGCATGGGAGTTTTATCTCTTCATCTCAAAGATGATGATGTGTCTGCTCTATGTAATGTAAGGTGTGAAGTCAGCATGACACGATGGGAAGGAGTAATGATTGTCAGACTGAAAGAGAGGTTTCACAATAAAGGCGACACCATCACTTTTATACAAAATGAGAGCATCTCTAGCTATATATGTGTGTGTGCGTGTGTGCGTGTGTGTGTGTGTGTGTGCAGAGTGCGAGAGAGAGAGATTCCCAGCAACATTTATAAACCCAAACACTAAATAGCAACACAACACAGAATGGACAGATAAAATATACAGATGTAAAAAGCAGTCAGGATATAAGTGTCGTAATGACTGCAAAAAAGAAAGGCTAGAAGGTTTGTCAAATCACTGGTTCTATTTGGCGAAGTAGACAGCTCAATAGGTGCCGTGCATAAAGTGCACCTAACTATTATATTCTTCTTGTTTAACTCTGACAAACTGAAAATGAGCATATGTCCATCTTTTGTATATATTGTCCATATTCAACCTGTGGTCTCCTGCTGCCCCACTCATCTGCGCTGTAGTAGATACTAATAACAGGAAGTAAACAGTTTGCCCTGAACCTCAGTCCTTCAATTTTGCTCTGTTTTTGGTGAGTTTGGGTAAAAAACAGGTTAAAAGTGCATTGTACCAAGTAAAATGTTACTATTTTTGTATGTGTAATGCATTAGATTACTGTGTTTCAGCAAAAAGTAATGCATTACAATAATTACATTACTTTTGTCATGCATTGCTCTCAATGCTGCTTGCTTTCCATGGCTCAAAATCTTTTTTTTAAATCTATCAATTAACATTTTAGTTTTAAACCCTGCAAAGGATCATGTGTTTTTCACGGTGGAACTGAATTATTGACATAACTGTCACCATGCTGGTGATCTGCTGCCAAATAATAGTGGACAAGCAGCATGCTAGAAACACCTTATGACTCAAAACAGCAAGTGGATATTTTTGTCATCACCTACACACACACACACACACCCACATACACACACACATACATACATACACAATGGTGAAAAACAAATGTGACAGCTGAATGGAGCAGCAGAAACAATCTGAGTTGTTTAGTAGCTGTAGTAAATTTAAATGTTTGTTTATTCAGACAAAAGGTGGATGAAACAGATTAGGGAGGTGTTACCTATTAAATGTGCCCTTTTTATTGACTGGCAATCAGTCCAGGTTGAACACCACTCCTCACCAAAGGCTGTTTAGGGGTAGTATGTTGATTGAATCCTATAACAGAAACGAGGCACCTGGAAATTGCATTAGACCTGGAAAAAGTATTGTGAAAAAAAAATGCATAATTTTGTATGACCATTATGGGGTAGCTCTATTTGCCTAGTTAAATGTCTACTTCTTGTAGTACGTGAATGTTTTGCAGTGAGAGAGTTTTACCAGTCAGGTTGATTCTCACTCTGAGTGTCTTCAGGTGTCTGCCTCTGTAAGATAAGATGGAAGAAATATGCTATACAAAAAAAAAAAATAATAATAATCACAGCACAGAACAGGCTTCATCTCACGTATGGTGTCATTTCCCTGTCACGATGTATCTCACTTTGAATCTTTTGGGTTCAGGAGTCTTGTTTAATTTGCTTGTGCTGCTAATGATTGATTTGACTTCATTATTGAAAGAGAATTTGTTTTTTTTTAGATTATATCTCTTACTGTCTCATAGATCTCTCAAATGGTGTTGAACATTGATAATCCCATTCTGTTGGAGTACATTACTTATGAACCATGCCTGTGTAGTTAATGTTTACATAAATCCACACCGGCCAAAAACACTTCTCTCTACTTTGTTCACTAAACAGGTGATTCAGGTTAGCACATTCAGTGTCTTTTATTTCTTCCAACTGCACTGTCGCGACATGGTGATTTTCCCCTCAGCAGGGTGCCAGCTACTCGACAAACCATAGTTGAGTGCTTTTTTTTTTTGGTTTGTTTTGTTATGTGTGTGTTTTTAAGAAGCCTTCTCACAATGTACATGTAACAAGGCAAGAGTGGCTATATTGTGACCATGGCTTAGTTTTTTTTTTGTGATGTTCTAGTTTTCGGTTCTCATATGTATGTCAGCTGGATATTTGGCAATGTATTTGTGTTCACTATTCATGTCAGGTTTACCTGTTATACATCTGTGAGAAATTATACTCAAAGAAGAAGAAAAGTCATTCTTTCCCAGATCATGACTGAGGAGAGTGGAGAAGCACTGCACGAGTACAATTCTACTGTGCTTCGATACAGCCTCTCCGAATGCTCACTTTTTATTTGATTCAGAAGTCTCTAATGTTATGAAGGTTCTCGCCCTAGAAAGGCCGGAACCCAGTGTACTTGTCCTTGTGTGTGTGTATGATTAGTGCATGTGTGGCAAAGCATTTTGTGTGTCAAGACAGTCTGCAAGATATTTTGTAGATAACAAGTGAAGTGATATCTATCTGCGGTTAAGCTTGAGCAGGCTGGTCAGGGCTGTCCTTGCCATTGCAAAGTTCGAGACAGCAACCTTCCCATGGCAAACATTGTTTCATTGCAAGCAGTGCATCCTTTCTCACGACAATGCATCTCTTCATTGCAAGTCGTTATATTGATTGTAGCAACTGTCTAATCACTATTTTAACAATTACCTGCTTGATTTTTGTTGTTTTTATTTTGGAACCCAATCATAGATGAACAAACTTGCATCAATGTGGTCGACATGGAAGTTTTGATGTTGCTATCAAAGCATGGACATTAGCTTTACATTGTCACAAGCACCCAGCCATCATGTCTACCCATTCATCAGAGGTCGGCATTTTACATTGTATTGTTGGTCTGTCATTTACAGTCCAGTCAGTACGCTGTCATCACGTCCGTTGCCAAACTCAATTCCCCCCACCCAAAAAATAAATAAAACTTGCCCAAGAAAATACCAATATAACCTCCTTTATCCTAAAAAGCCAAAGCTAAACCAAAGTCTTCCCTTCAATCACTCAATTATACTAATAAGGTAGACGAGCTTAACAATAAAACACAAAACCCACACTACAGTCCCTAGTAGGGTATGCATCTGTACTTTAAGATGTATGCATCTACTGATCTACTGCATGCTTTTAATGTTTTCCTCATTCAGTGCAGCTGATTCAAATGATCAGGATGGTCACTGGTTTCGGCCGAGCTTTCTGATGAGCTGATCATTTGAATTAGGTGTGTCACGAAGACAGAAACCTCAAAAACATGCAGGATAGCTGCCCTCGAGGACCAGGTTTGGACATGCCTGGTTTAATGAGTTCCATTGGAACTAGACTGCAATAAACAATCAAATTCACTACAGAGTATACACATCATAATGTTTCAGACAGCCTTCAACCTCTGGAGCCAATCTTTCAGAGGTCATTTACAGAAACTGTTAGATTAAAAAAAAAAAAAAAAAAACATCAATTTGAGCAGATACCATCTGTCACATACATGACAAAGAAAAAAGCCAGTGTAAGTGATTGAACTTTGTGGTGTGACTTGGTCATTGTGTTGTGTGTGCCCTTGATTACATGGCTTCAATACCTGCCCTTAATTAACAATGGACAGGCACTTGAACTAGAGCCACTCAAGTTTGGCATGCTGGCCAAAGAGACCTATCACTATCACTTTCCCCTTTTTAAAAGGGCACTCACTGGGTATGGGGAGGAGTTTGGTGTTAGTGTTGACCTGGCTGGACGTGTGGTTGTGGCGCGGGCGCCAATCCCCTAAATAAGGATGACCACTTCGGAAGCTGGTGGCTGTCCGATCCAGAGGTGCAAGTGGCAGAGGCCTTGCTAATCTTCGGCCTGACAGCGGTTTATTAGGGGCCAGTGAATGTGAGTGACAGAGGCTGGAGCTTCTGTCCCAAAGGCACTTCTCTGCCAGTGCACCATTTTTGCCTCACCTGATGGATTGCCCACCTCTGCCATTCATATTATCTATGGCTGTTATTACGGTCTGAGTTGTATAAAAGTCTCTTGAAAATATTGTTAAACAGTACATGTTTGTTTTGTGTAAAGCCCTAATTTGTGGCATGTGATTATAACGAAGGTGAAAAAAGGAAGTGTTAACATCGTTGCTTGAAGGGAAACAAAAGCACGGCATTGCTGTCGCCCAAAGCAATGACAAAGTAAATTTGGATAAGCATTTAAACTTTTCAAACTTTTCAAACAATTTCAAACAATTCTTTTGATATATTTTTCCACAATAATTGTGTGCTGCACTGTTCATTTTTAGTTTATTAATAGTACAAAGCAATAGTTTTGTACTGTATTGAGTGTTTAAGGTCCTCCAAAATGACACTTGATACTTAAAGTTATACATCTGCTTGTATGTTGTAAAGAAGCTAAGTTTAACGTGGGTTGTCAGTGGACGACATGCTTTTTGGGTAAATTATTTCCAAATCAAATGACATGTAAGCTTCTTTTTCTTTTTTTCAAGATAGTTTGAAATTATATCAGACTATTTTGGGATAATCGTCTGTGGTATAATTACAGTTTAAAATATTTAAAATAAGCAATTATCAATATTGTAGCTGCCACAAATGCTGTATGAATATATTTTTAACAAGATCAGTATTAGTGCCACTACTCACACAAATAAGACAGTACAGGTCGCATCAATACACAGTGACACAAAAGCACAATTTCTTTGAAGCATCTGAGTTGGAACAACCACTCACTCATGTTAAGAGCCGCAAAAGCGTAACTGGCTGTCGCCACCTGCTTTGTTATTCAGAGCCTACTCCACAGGCAAATCCACTTTAATTGGAAGAGAAAAACAAGCGTGCACGACTCCTATTATGCATAATCAGGATGATTAATTCCCTCTGTGCATTGCTTATGTTCAAGGTGAACACTCTGTGTGGCCTAATGGATGTGTCACAGAGGGAGTGATTAAAAGACATGCAAATTTGACAGAGTTGAATTACACCCATTGCAAAGTACTGTTTGGTACATGTGAAAATAATGTACATTAAAGCACCATGCTGTCATAATTTGATTGCTGTCAGGGTATAACCTGCAAATTGCTAGTTTGCTAAATGTGTTTTGACCTTGGTTGCAAGATGTGACCGTATCACATGAGTGGCGGCCGCATGAGTCACATAATGGCGCTTGGTTTGTCAGAACAGTAATCAGCTACATCAGCAGGCATTCGCAAAAAGTTAGTCCGCGTGGTGAATTTCTCTAAAGCTTGTAGTGGTTCTGGCCCGGCTGTGTTTTCTGTAATCTGCCAGGCAATGCTGGTTGGTAATGAAAATGAAGAGCTCTTGGATTTAGGCATCTTGGTTGGAAAAAGATTGATTCTATAGTTTCATACTGCTGATGTCAAGATGGCGAGAGCCCACATGGCTCTTTCTCCTTTAAAATCCCTTTAACTCCTCCTTTACTACTCAAACTACATGTCTTAGTTAATATTCATTGGTCAAGAAGTCAGATGGTCAGGGAGCCAGCAACCCCCAGCCTCAAGGCAGGCCCTAAAGGAATGCTTTTGTCTTATCTGACTAGAAGTTTCACTGACAAAAACTACTGCAATGAGACTTTAGCAAAATACTGAAGAAATTAATAAAAGTAAATGAACATCCAAAAATACACTTAATCAGTCTCGGTGTTTGCTTGTTGATGTTGTGGTGGAGCTCTTGACCATAATCACACATCTACAACACACACTTGACAATCATTTTGATCGGAAGTGCATTCGTACGTTCAAAACAACATACGTCCCTACAGATGTATACCATGATTTTATTGGTCAAGCCCACTTGGAAATAAATTCTCCTCCATATGGCCGACGACTCTAAATGAGTTTAACACTCCTGCTCTGGATGTTGCAGTGGTCTACCTTCAGGAGGAAACCATTTTTCCCCAAAATTAAGTTGTGAGTCAAATTTTTAAACCATTCAAATGTATTTCACAGAAATATTGCACAGTGGACTTGTTTGTCCCTACAAAGATTCTGGGGTCTGTATTTTTGTTTTTTTTTACCCCCCCTAAAATGCCTTTTAAAAAAGTGCTATCTTTAGGCCCAAAACAAAGCATTTTGTTTTAGTATCAGTGACAAGTCAAATAATACACAATCAGGTAACAATGAGACAGAAAGTAAAGAAGCGAAAACGAAATGCTTCAGAAGCTCGGGAAGAGGAACAAAACAGACATGATGAAACTAAATAAACAGATACTGAAAGTAAATTGCAGACTTTTCTACCAAAATAGACTGTTACAGTATATCAGTGACTGCAATCGGAAGATGATGATGACAGATGTTATATGTAAATTCATTCTCTTTTAATATTTGTTAATATCTATTGTTGGTTTTTGCTCACGTCTTGTAAATACAATTTGAACTTTTGACTTAATTTATGCTTTTCACTGCACTATTTTTGGCACTCCAAACATTTCTCTCTGGTCCCATAGTTTTTTAGTGTTGCGAGTCCCAGGGTCCCAACATTTTTCAGAGGTAAAATGAGCACTGTATCTTAATGGACTAGCAGAAATAATCCATACTACTTTATTTTTAGGGATCCAAGAAATAATACTCATTTATGCACCTTTTATTAATATGACTTTATTCTCTTTGTTGTTTTCCACATGAAAATATGGTTTTGTGTTCAAAAAATATATTTGGGTTTTCTTATAATACAATTGAAATGATAAGAATTTTGTAACTTTAAAATAGTGATGCATTAATGGTTCTCATTAAGTGGCTTTATACTTGAAATATGTGTTACTGGATGGATGGATGGATAGATAGATAGATAGATAGATAGATAGATAGATAGATAGATAGATAGATAGATAGATAGATAGATAGATAGATAGATAGATAGATAGATAGATAGATAGATAGATAGATAGATAGATAGATAGATAGATAGATAGATAATTAAAATATGTTTACGCTGAAAAATGATAAATTGAAAATAATACAATAAGTATTTCATCTAAAAAATTATTATACTAGCATCATTTTTTTAATCCATTATGTTTTTTAAATGACATATTACATGTGTGCATGTATTTACAGTGCTCATTCATAACATTATAACTATAACTGTATATTTGTAATTCATAAAACTACCTTTTCATGTATTAAAAAAAAAAAAAAAAAACATCTCATAATAACCTCACTCCATTCTCACATTTTGCAAATCAAGCCTCCAAAAAGCCAAACTTGGCCCCCACCTGTCATGGGCTCAAGTTGAGGATAATTATCTGACTGTAAATTTGACATTGCCCTTGTGAATGTCTTTCTGCAAGGAATCTGATGACAATGTGACCTTTGACGCACGACCGACAGTAATCACCATGAAAATGGGCTCTTTGCTCCACTCCGCATCTGTGGTCTGGGCGGAAGACCTTGACTTGATGTGATGATAGTTCGTCCAATGTAGACAGAAAAGAGCACTAGCAGCAGCCTTCTACGTGTTCTCCCGTGTTCTTTCCATTAGGACATTAGTGCTAATGGTAATGCTATCTCGGACGTTACCGAGCCACTCTGCAGTGCTGCCTCGAACGCTGAAGAGCACAGCCCATTAAGAAAGCAAACAATAGCCATTTTTCATTGGCCATGCAGGCCAACAAGTAATTCGAAATATGCTATGTGCATTTATGTCCCAAAGTATGAAAGTTAAATAGATGCTATGCCTAACTTTTAACATTCCTGTGAACATTGAATTCTTACTAATGTTGTCTTGGTGGAATATTAA
The DNA here is from genome assembly GCF_059441005.1 of Hippichthys cyanospilos. Taxonomy (NCBI): domain Eukaryota; kingdom Metazoa; phylum Chordata; class Actinopteri; order Syngnathiformes; family Syngnathidae; genus Hippichthys; species Hippichthys cyanospilos. Next base: position 20,240,353 of record NC_142376.1, read on the forward strand.
TGAAGCTGCACAATCATCCGGTTTTATTTTTTAATCCGTTTCTGGAGCTGGCCATTTGTTGTCCACTGGAAATGACATCTTGGGTAAGCAGGGCTCAGGTAACAACCAATCATGGCTTATCTTTGTTCCTGAGTTTTTTGAGTATGGTCATTGGTCATACGATGTTTTGGGCTGTTATTGGGCTGTTTTGGGCTGTAATGTCACAAGCTTATATATGATCGGACAAAACAATTGGACCCTCACAGTTAATTGAATAGGGCAGTCATTTTACATTGCCACTGCCAACTTCGGGATTTTTTGTTTATGGAATAACATTATCTGTGTGCATATTTCAGTCATGATCCCTGTATGGAGCAATAGAAGTCTCTCAACAAATGAACTTCATTTTTGTGCGTTGAACCTGAGAGCATTGATGTCATTGATGTGATTTGTAGTACTATTTTAATATTGGGAATTATGACTAAAAAAGGTTGTTTGGCAGCAAATTTCTTCCTGATGGGCTTTCATTTCATTGAGATCATGCTGCAGACAAATATTTGAGCGGTACCAACTAATGAAATGGCATGTAGCTCTCCTCCCAGGCTTATTTGTACAATCGTGTGCCACACATTGTGGCACTTTTGCAATAAATACAGAGCATAACATGAAAACACAGCAGAGAATTGATTGTATTCAAGTAAGGCGGCTCGCTCAGCAACTGGCGTTTAACCATGACAGCCGAGATTAAGCTGAAAAAATAAAAGTCAAAGTTGAATTGGTTATCATGACTCCCAAGATTGCTAGTGATGTTAAAGAGAAAAGTAAGAAGATGATTTATATGGAAATGAAGCTGGCGATAATCAAGAAATACAAAGAAAGCTAAGATAGCCGAGACTAGGCTACCCTTACTAGGGAATATGGCCATAACAAGCGTCACTAGAAGGTAAATAAATCCTTTATATCTTTTTTTTATTTAGGATGTTATTTAATTGTATGCATGTATATTATATATAAGTACCGCTTACCATACTGTTTTGATTCCAATTTTTAGTATGTATATACAATTTCTATGTTTTTACTTTTTTTTTTTTTTATACGCATTAGCTGATTAACATAGGTTTGCATTGCCCGTCATACGGCGAATTCGCGTCACAATCCCAACCGCGGAACGGATTAACCTCGTAAACTGGGGGCCCATTTTAATTACAAATATACACGCAGTTTATGTTGCACAATGCATTTCCAGCCGAGTCTTAGCACTGATGTGAGAAAGGGCAACACCTGATCCAATCTGGTGGTAAGAGGGAAATGTCACTGTCTTTTGAGGCTTCAAGCGCTACAGTACACTGAGTGGACAGCAGATGAGTGCTAAGCCTGCCCTTTTATTCAATTAGCGCTCATGACTAACATTTGAAAGTTCATTACAGCGAGGAGGATTGTCAGACACAACTCATCCTGGTTATCATGCCTTAGACTATTGCCCACTGGTCAGCGATACAGAGCTAAAACAAGTTAAACACTGGATAACACTCAAAGACAGCTTTTTCCCCCGAGCTATTAAAGTTCTGCATCACGGCAAAACAAGAACTCACTGAAAATAACAACTGTGATTTATATTGTATTCTGTTTATTCTTTATTCCGATGTTATTTTATTTATTGTTCATATAATTAAGATGCACCAATTAAAGCAGCATGCCAAATTTAATCGTACTGTATATCCGTTTGCAGTGACAATAAAAGTCATTCTGGTCTAATCTATTTGCATTTGCTTGTATTACAGTGCTTCATAATTAGTGGGCTTCTATTAGAACAAGTCAATAGAACAAGTCAAGCAAACAGAGAAAAACAGACAATACTCATATGCCACCATGACAGAGCTAACCCTGCATTGTAAAAACAGGCTGCAGGCAAAGTGTGTAAATATAACCTTGCAGGGGTTATTCCAGAAGGGTCAATAAAAAAGGAGCTGGAAAGCATTTAGAGGTCCTCAATGGAGGATCTGATTCCTCATTCGGCCCTGGCGGTTTGTGAGGATATCCCAGCCAATCAATACAAGCACCATTAAGCTTAACAAAACTATTCAGTCTATAATACGGGAAGCTAAGCTACAAAGCACACTGGGACACCTGAGCAGCTTTCAGTCTTGTGGAGATACACGTGATCACGCATAACAATAACAACAAAGCGCCTCTGATATTTGAATGTGTTTGTTTTTTTTTAGTCAACATGAACACTGGTGATATCCCAAAAGTGCCTTACCACACATTGTTATGAAAGGCAATGGTAAGAAAAAAAATAAAACTCGTTTTGACTTGCATCCCAAGTCTTTGCTTTATGACTGCCAAAAACATTTAATTAAATTAATGACTGCTTTTCTAGTGTACTATTAAGAATTTGTTTAAACAACAACAACTGAATCAAATGTTTATATTGATGACACGTTTACACTTAACAAAAAAAAAAACAAAACACCTTAAAACTGTGCAGTGTGGATGCTAAACCAGCAGGTGACAATGTCTACTTAACTTTTATCTGCGGCAGGTAGCATATCAGCTGAAAGGTACACAATTGGGACTGGAATGTGAAGAGGAGTAAAATTCAGATAGTAAAAAAAAGCTGTAGTAAATATTTATAATAAATATAGTATTCCTTATCATGAATTTGAGGTCATTCACTTATCCATTTTTAAATTTCTCATGTAATTCAGCAAATGTCCATGTGTAAATATAAGGAACTGAGATAGACGCAGGACAGCAATATTATGAGAAAAACAGTGATAACCAATGTATTTTGTTTCAACACTTAGCCCAATTGCTTTTGTTATGCTTAATTGGTTGTCATGACAAGCACTTGTGGGTCTATTCACAGGCTGTTGCTAACCCTCTGCTTGTAAATATATAACACCAGAAAGTAGGAGGCAGGATGATGGAGGATTTATGATTGTTTGCATTAAAAAAAAAAAAAAAAAAAAAAAAACACACATACACACAAGAGAAAGAAAGTGATGAATTGTTATTATTGTAATTGTTCATCATTTTATCATTTTGAACATTTAGGTAGGGAATAATAAAAAATCCTTAATGATATGTCTTAGTCTTAAGTACAAAGTCCTTATGAGGCATGAAAAACACTCAGTTAAAATATAAAACAATTTTGGTCAATAACGGGACCAACACATTAATCTGTGTTAATTTTAACCGAGGCAATTCATTTTCGAGGTTGCTTCAAAAAAAAAAAAAAGACCCAATATTTGATTGGTCCCTCTTTGATCCAGAATGGGTTATTTTTTGACCTGGAATTTGTGTTCATGTTTAGGGTTTTAATTTGGGTCTGAAGCATAAAATATTTGGGAAAATTATCCAAGCTGGATGAGGTACACCCTTGCATCTGCTGCGTCAAATTTTGAATGTCAGACTACACAAGGAGGTACTTGAAACGGAATCAATACATTCGCATGTCCAGCACATTAGCTTAGATTTTTATTATTATTACATTTTATTTGTTTGTATTTTGTATACAGGTAACACTTCTTATCAGGCATTTTTGGGATTAATGTTTAAAATAAACCAATTATTCGCCAAGGCAAAATGCAAGATTCAACTTCAATGATAGTTTTTTTTTTTAAAATATATATTCCTTTCTATAATTTTCTTTTAAACCCTGCAAATGACAGTTTTGATGCTCTTTGATAGAAGAGAGGAGAAGCAGCACAGTCTTGGCATAGCCAATCATTTGAAGCACCATCATATTTGTCCTTAGACCTGAGATAAGAAATTGTACCAATAACAACAATGTTTTGACAAAAACCCATTTGATATCCCCTTAAGTGATGAATCACCATGTCTTCCACCAGTTGCGGAAGTCTCCAACATCTTATAGGTGCACCAAAAAGTAATTCTATTTTCTCTGAGGGTTACAAAATTTCACATCAGGGCTGATTTGAACTCAGTCAATCTTGCAATTAATCACAGAGTGGAAAATCCTCCAAGGGGTAGGCAGTTGGCTTTGTCCTTATCACCTTTGAATTACCTTTCATGTTGAATTTGTCAATTTCAGCTTCAATTGGTTTCAAAGTCACAAAAGCTTTCAATAGTTAGGATAAATTACAGCTTTGACATTTACTTTAACCCATCTCGCACTCTCTTCTGCTCTGAAGCAGTATAGTGTGCACGTGCATGTGAGTGTGTGTCACATAATTGCACAGGCTAGTGTAATTCCACTCAATTTCTGCGTGACACAAAGAACCATTGATTTTATTTCATATGTGCACGCATCCTCATTCACTTTTCATCCCTTCTTTAGATCGCTCCACTTTTTGGGGCAAAGTAAACAATTACACAACCAGGGACTCACATTCTTTTCTTCCCTTTCCATCAACTTGTCCTGATGATAGCCCAGGTGGCTGAATTGAGTTTTAATCCTTAACATATTTATAGCAGTGTATATTGTGTAACCTTCTGTAATCAGCAGAACTATGCTTGCAGTTTCATGACTTCATATTCAAACACCTCACCACAACTTGAGCATTTGGGTGCAGCATTTACGCTTACAATTGGGGTTTAAATTCTGGTGCCTTGCTTGTCAATGTAACTCATGGGGTAAAAAAAAAAAAAAAAGTTGCCCATTACAACACACAAACACAAGCACTTAAATAAACATTCATCCATCCATTTTCTTAGGCATTTTGAAAGCTTCTATCATCATTGTCACTGCACTTGAAATAACTCGCAATCATACGCACAAACGCACTTGCACACACAGACATGCAATTCGTATATGGTTGTAAAATATGGTATATGTAGTAAAACAAAGAGTAGGACGCGACAAGACGAAAGACCTTGGTGCTCTCCCTCTTCTGCATTACACAGGATTTTGACTCTGGTTCTGTTCTTTGTCTCTGATTTATTTTATTGATAACGCTGACAGATATGGTTTTCCTAGTTTCCACAATCACGTTCTAACCCACCCATCCGCTAAGTCATGCATCAGCAATTGAAAGATGTTGCTCCATGTCTAAAATGTCACCCTCAGAGCCTCAGAGGCGGTTGATGAATTCACAGCTCCACAGGGTGCCATGTGGCTTCCTGTTCGTGTGGGCATGACAAAATAATGGAAAAAACTTCAAATATAACAAAAGCAGCAGCTTGTGTACTCTGCGTCGTTCGTGTCTGCTCTTGGCAGCTGCTCCTTGAAGCATCGATTCCTCCCAAAATCATACCGCGTCACCATGGCAACCCTTTAAAATAACAAATGTGTGCCAGAGTGCATACTACTATTTGTTTTTATTCACTTAGCTGCATTTCTCCATGCTGATTTTTTTTTTGTGGTGAATGTCAACACATTAAGCAAGTTTGTATTGACTGGAACAAATGTGAGTGTGTGACCACGCTAATTCCTGCAAGTAAATAAATTAAAAGTTTAAGTTGTCACTTCAAATCAATGCAGAGAAAAGCTCAAGTTAAATCAATAAGCCTTCCTAACTTTCTGCACTGGCACTAATTTGATCTGAGATGTGGATCTGTGTGGGAGAACATACATATTCACACTTGTCCTCAAAATTATTCAGACCCTAGAATTTTTTTTTTTCATTTTTGTGACAAAACCCTTTCATTTATGCAAGTTCCACACAATTGAAGAAACGCAAAATCTAACTGGTATTTCATCGAGGGAAAACCAAAAAATGCTATGTTCAGAATTATTCATACGCTAGTCCACTGTTGTAATTAATAATCAATCCTATCGCGTTGGTTTTTTAAAACTACCCCCCAGACTATTCCTGTATGTGTCAACCAGCATTCTGCATTCTTCCTGTAGAATATTGGCCCATTGTTGACAGGCAAAGGCCTCAAGCTGGCTCAAATTGGTGGGTTTCCGAGCTACCGTTCTCATCTTCAAGTTTACCATAAGATTTGATCAGATTCAGTTCAGGACTATGACTTGACCATTTTAAGACATTCACATCATTGTCCTTGTCCATTTCTTCACTACCTTGGCAGTATGTTTCAGATAATTGTCCTTCTGAACCTTACAGCTATGGCTGAGATGGAGCTTCACAGGAGACTCCTGCAGGTTTCGTGAAGGATTCTGATGTAATCCTCCTTCCTTTGTAATTTCCTCAACCTTGACAAGATTCTCCCTGGCACTGAAGAAGCATTCCCATAAAACTGTTTTCACTACCATGCCTGATAGTGGGGATGGTGTTTTTTTTTTAGCATTTGCATCTCTTAACTCCGCGCTGTTGTTAGCTATCTACCCTGGATGGGGTGTTAATGCAGGGAACGTTTCTATCAATGCATTTGGATGAATAGTGTAAGTGAAACTTATCATCTCATTGGCTGGACTCTTGTAACTGCAAAACAAAATTATTGGTCTAATTAATCAGATAAGATGAGGTCTATAAGATATTATTTAATAAATTTATATTACATTTTGTTTTATGCGCAGCATATTTTTTTGTGCGCCGAGAACGTGTGAACAGTCCGCAATTGTGCACGCGCACAGCTTAAGGGGAACACTCCTCATAAGCCTCTCCTTTTTTTCTAGACTTACTAAGCACCCATAGGCCCAAATAACTTCTGTCTCCTCAAACCACAGGAGGGTTGACCAAAATCTAGAGTCGTGCTGGAGGTGACCTCTGGCCAAAGCCAAGCAAGCCTCAACATGTTTTTTGCGAGTTGTCTTCCTGGGCCACTCAATGTTAGACCTTGAGGCAGTCGTCCCTGACTGGTCAAGGTTTCAATTAGGGCCTTCATTGGGGTCTGAGGGTTGATGTTAACCTCTCATCATACTTTCCTGGCAAGTTTGAGTGACCCCTTACAATTCTTGCCATGCTCACTGATGTTTTTAACAGTGTTGAACCTCTTGTGGTTGTTTATGATGCTCTAAACAGTTGCCGCTTGGAAATAGCCCTTGCTGTGGGCACACACAAGATTCTAACAGAGGTCTTCCCACAGGTCTTTCTTCATGACCGTTTCTGAGTAAATCTCTGCAGTCTCTTTCAGTCTGCCTCAGTACAGCTGCCCCCCACACCGACACACTGTAGGTCAGCAGGCTCTCTACGGCCGAGCGGTAGAAGGTCCCCAGCAGCTTGGGGTCCAGATGGTACTTCCTGAGCATTCTCAGGAAGTGTAACCGCTGACCTCAAATAGACAGGTGTGTGCTTTTCCAAATCATCAGTGGAAAAAGGATGCTCCTGAGCTCAATTTTTATTTCATTAGCAAAGAATGTGAATACTCAGGTGTATGATTTCTTAGTTTTTAAGTAATTTTAATAAAATCGAAATGTGTTCCCTTAAAATGTTTTACAGCCATAATAGGGTATTATCTGTTGAACTGTGAGGTAAGAAATAAATTTAATACAGTTTCAAATGAGGCTGTAAGATGACAAAATGTTAAAAAGTGAAGCGCTGTGAATACTTTCCAATTGCGGTGTCTTATATAAAGCACGCCACGGTAAAACAGCAAGGATTTATTCCAGTAATAGAGAACATCGCAACAGCGGGCATATGTAAGATACAAAATAAAAACATAAATAAAAAATAAAAAACTAAATTTAAAAAACATGCTTAAATTGTTTTCATTTTTTCCTCATGGGAGTCTTTATGTACAGTTAGAGATACCAATTCACCAGTAGTGAGTAGAAATGCAATACATCATACAAGAGCTGTTCGAATACAATAATAAACCACATGAATGTGACAACACACATGACAAAACAGTAAATGATAAGATTTTGACACTGCACTGACAGTGAAGATCATGTCATGAAGTGGAAGTGGCAGGGTGCAATTATCATCACTCAAGAGTCACAGTTTGTTGAGATTGGGGTTGACATTAAAAAAGCTAGTTTATTTAATAAAGCGATGAACAACATAGTTTTCAATAGGGGACACACATGGTTTTCCTATCTTTTTTGATACTGCTCCCCAGTCTTTTATACATACCCAAAGTACTCAATGCTCTGCAATAACAAAGCCATTAAACGTTGATAAATTGGAAGTACTCACTCATATATTCAGTCTGTCTATAACTTTACTTACTTGTCGGAATCCGGACCGTGTCCTCTCTGAACATGTGTGTCTCCTTCACCGCGGGCTGGAAAATAGCCAATGGTGCCCATCTGGTCCACATAGCGGTCACTATACACATAATTGTCCACAAACAGGCATACCCACTATAAAACCATATCAGTGACGTTTCATTCATGGTGAGGTTTGTTTTGGACGTACACTGCCAGACTGGAAGATTCCACCGCCCTCTTCTGGCAGCAGTTTAGAATACACGTAAACCTTCTGGCCCTTCTTAATGTTGATGAATCTGCAATCTGGAGCTATGACAGTTGAAACTGTCATTTCCAGGGGTCACTTATTTTAAAATATCACATCAGATTTTGATGGGACCCAGTTGGGGGAACCCTGGGGTGCTCTAGTATCCTCCAGACTAGGTGTGTTGTTACAAAAGCTTAAGATTTTATTGTTACGTCTTTCTTTGTTTGTTTTTTTAATGTGATATATTCACAGTGTAATGTGTAATGTGTGTAATGTGTCATTTTCAAGAGTCATTCATTTTAAAATAATACATCAGGTTTAGATGGGACCCATTTGGGGGACCCCTGGGGTGCTCTAGTATCCCCCAGACCAGGTGTGGTGTTGCAATAGCTGAAATTTTTTTAATGATTTTTTTAAAAAATGTGATATATTGACAGTTAGTTGAAAGTGTCATTTTCAGAGGTCATTCATTTTAAAATACATCAGATTTTGATGTAACCCTTGTAAAAGACATTCAGCTGTGTCTTTTATAATATGCTTTTGTAAAATATGTGACATTCACAGTTGAATTTCTCAGAGATTACTTATTTTGAAATGCCACATCAGATTTTTATGGGACCCGATTGGGGGACCCCTGGGGTGCTCTAGTATCACCCGGGACAGATCTGATGTGATGATATCTAGTTAAATATTTTTAATGATTTTTTTTAAAAAAATGTGATCAATTGACAGTTGAATGTATCTTTTTCAAGGGTCACTTATTTCAAAATGCCTCATCAGATTTTGATAAGACCCGATTGGTGGACCCCTGGGGTGCTGTAGTATCCCCCAGACCACTTGTGATGTTACAACAGCTAAATAATTTTTATTGGTGATTTTTTAAAATATGTGATATATTGACAGTTCAATGTGGTAATTTCAGGTGTCACTTATTTTGAAATGCGACATCAGATTTTGATGGGACCCGGTTGGGGGACCCCAGGGGTTCTCTAGTATACCCCAGACTAGGTGTGGGACTAGGTCCCATGACGGTGAGATATTGATTTTTTAGGGACCTTCATCTTTTTTTTTTTTTTTTTTAATTTACTTTACAGACCAGATTGTAAGGAGACAGCATTTCTGAGAGACCTGTACTTAGTAAGGCTTCTCCAGAAGTGATGTATCGTTCACGAATGAACTGCCTCTTAGAACCGGCTCTTAGAAGTGAACGATGGGAGCCAGCTCCTAACGGGGAGCCGCTCCTAATAGGAAACGCCTTTTTTTCTGTTTTCTCCCCTTCAATTAAAGCCGCACATGATTGGTCAATATCCGTGGTAGAAGAGGGAGGGGTGGGTTAAACACAAACACACACATACACACACACGCTGCAGTGAGGAGAAGGGGGAGAGGTTAGAGTATAGGTGTCAAACTCAAGGCCCGGGGGCCAGATCTGGCCCACCGCATCAATTTATGTGGCTCGTGAAATCCTGAGGTAACTTCAAATTTCTGGTTAAAATACTAAATTTGTAAGTTGTCCTCAACATTTAAAAATTTGGGGGTAAAAATAACAAGCATTTTTTGTTCCCAATATCTCTTTTGAACAAGTTTTTACCAGGCTCTTATTTCAAAACTAGTTAGAAGTGTGACAAACACAACTAAAATTGATTTGATTTCACAATTATAATGGCCCTCTGACAAAAATTATAACTACAATCCGGCCCCCGATAAATATGAGTTAGACACCCCTAGGTTAAAGACACACACAGCCACACTCTGTGAGCAGCACACAAACAGGGAGACAAGAGAGCTCGATAACGCGACACAGAATGCCAATCTTCGCTAAAGACAAGCCAAAACTTGGATGCTGCTTTTTAGTGTTTGTTTTACAAATTTGAATTTATAATATGTTGTGTGGTAATCAAAGCTAACTAAAGTAGTTTTATTGCATTTAGGTACAACAGACACATTCATTAAAGTCATATTCAACCCGACGTTTAAACCTAACCCATATCGGAAAAGCGGACAGCCTTTACTTTGAAAGTGACGAGCGCCTCTCGTTGACGGCCCTTTATCGTAATGCCGAGTAAATAAAATGTGAGGTGCCTCACATTGTCAACTCTTTTAATCCCTAGATTGGTTTTGGCATTGATCTGAACTCTTTTTATGTTTTTAATATTTTAATATTATTTGCATTCGTCGGGTAGTACTTTCCACAAATCGTTAGTCATACTATTTGATTGTCTTTATCTAAAATAATCATCAACTTTACCCTAAACCTATGTAATTTTCAAAGTATGATAAAATACATAAATAAGTTTATAAGTGTAACGTGAATATACAAATTGAAAAAGTTATACGGTTATCAGGTTATCAAAAAATTGAAAAGCTCTTGTTTTGAAAATCCTATGTTTATCGATTAATATTGGTTGATCGTGGTACTGTAGTCAGGGAACGTAACCGAGATAACAAACAGCGGTAAAAACCATGAGCGCCGTTATTCTTGTCAAATCCCACTTTATTTGCATATGTGTAAAGACCTCAAAACGGGTCCTTGCAAAAGACACGCTTATGATGCAAAGTTCAAACTCAAGGCTATAAATAACAGTTGAACATGGAATTAAAGCAGCTGTGAGGCAATTCAGCGTTAACGAATCAATGGTGCAGAAGTGGAGTAAGTAACAAGACGAGCTACACCAGGGAAAGACTAAACAGAGCTTCAGAGGGAATAAAGCGAGAGGCCACAGTTAGAGGACAAACTCAAAGAGTGGGTTGTTGAACAGAGAGCAGCAAGTAAAAGTGTGTCTACAGTCTCAATTCAAATGAAGGCAACAGAGCTAGCCCACGAACTTAACAAATGAATTTAGGGACAGTCAATCATGGGGCTTTCGTTTCATGAAAAGACGTCATTTTTCCATCCTCACACAAACTACTGCTTCACAGCAACTACCAAGAAAAGCTGGCCTCTTTGCACGCATACTGCAAAATCACAAAAAAAAAAAAAAAAATCTCTGCCCAGAGCATATCATCAACATGGACAAGGTTCCACTCCCTGTAGTATTCCTCCATACTACTGGTTAGAGTTAGGGTTAGGGCTAGGGTTAGGGTAGGGTTAAGGTTGGGTTAGGGTTAGGGCTGGGTTTCACTGTAATAATAAGTTGTAAAAAACCTGAAATTTACTGTTTATTTTACAGTATTTTTCAAATACTACTTATTTTACAGGAAAAGTCTGTAATATAACATTTCAAATGTAAAAAAAAAAAATTAAATCCCTAACTAAAAATATGCACAACAAAATATATTTCTGTTTTATTACAGAAATAAGCAATAGAAATACATTACTTTACTGTTAAATTGATAACTAATGCCTTGTATTTCACAAATCTTGTCATTTAATTAAGGAAAAATAACTAAAAACAATATGAAAAATCAATAAACACCAAAAAGATTATTGAATTTTAACCAGAAAATATTTAATATTTAATTAATTTAATTTAATATTTTTAAATGTGCTGTGAAGTTCCAAAGATTTTCATTTAAAAGAAACACAAAATGCTCAAACTCAAATATAATGACCTTGATTAATAATAAAAACTTGACTTTTCTTACTATACTCATTCATTCCTGTGATTGCAGTATATATTTACTGTGATAACGCATTTTTTAACATTTATTTTGATAGAATGTTTTATTCTGGACTTTTCAAAGCTGATGTCATATCAAGCATCTGAGTTGCAGAAGTTTTGTTATAATTTTACACACAATGGCCAAAAGTCACCAGCATTTCATTTCATTTCATTTTAATAGTCTTTAAAAATAATGACATTTTACCCAAGATATCTGTGAGACATGTTCAACTACGAATATGAAATTTAGTTTATTATATCTTGGAAGAAGACAAAAGATTTGTTTTTTGTGATGGCAGTACAGTAGAAACAATGTCAAACTCATTTTCTTTCCTTTTTTCTAGTTTCACTTAGCCTGGTACTAAAATGTTTGCAAATTCAATAAGTGGAATATTATTGGTTGTTTTGACTTCATGCTTAACAAGTACTGCCAGGGGCTGAAGGCCTTCTTAAAAATGAGCCACATCATAAGTATATGTGTATCAAGGAAAGTTGTGAATTGCAGTTCAAATGTTCCACTGGTTTTAAAAGTCATGTTTGCCGTCATCATTGGGGTTCATTGCATTCTCAAACATTGCAGGCAGACTTTCTCTGTCAACTTCCACATTGTCAGAAACAGTTGATAAACCTTAAAGACTTTCTCTCTCACTTCAAGTCGCATATTTCTAAAAGAGAAATACAGTGGGCCCCCGTGTTACGACCTTAATCCGTTCAGCGGGTAGGCTCGTAACTTGAATCCTAACCTATGTTAATTAGTGAATGCGTGCAAAATTCTAAAGTAAAAACATCACGACCTTATACAAATGTTAAAAATTAGTAACATAATCTACTGTACAGTTAAATTAAATTACATAAATATCCAAAAGAAAAATGACATTTACCTTTGTGGTGACGTGACTTGAGCTGGTGGTGGGTAGAGGCGGAGGGGACCAGAGACGAACCCCCAGATTTTTTTTTTTTTTTCCTTAAATGAGAACTTTTTTCATACGTGAACATATCACCGGCAATTTCCTTCTCTTTAATCCATAATAGAAGAAGCCTCTCCATTATGTTGTGGACCGAGGTCCGTCCCCTGGCAAGGAAAGTCATGCCCTTAGAGAGCTTGCTTTAATGGTTTCCTTGTTCTTGAGAATTGTACGGATGGTCGAGCGGCTACGGCCTTACTCACTAGCAAGGTTAACTATGCGTATTTTCTTATTATCTCCTGCTTCGTTTCCATTGTCATTATCTTCTTACTTCTTCCTTTACTGCCATTTGCAATTTAGAAGCCACGTCTAACCGATAAAAGTTTGCAAAGTCTTCGCAACACACCGACCAGCTCGTGCCATCAAGCTAGATGAGGGCATTCAGCCAATAGCATATCGGCATTTCTCTGATTGACGTGACGCCGGCCAATAGCATATCGGCATCTCCGTGACTGCCTTAATCAACCAATAACATATCGGCATTTTCGTTACATGCAAGAAGTTATTTTTGTTGATGCAGCAAAGTGATAAAAATAGTGAGGACACACTGACCAGCATGTTGGATGGTTCGTAAGACGAAAGGTTTGTGCGTAAGAGGGAGACAAAAAAACGCCGCGGTCCACGTTGTAAGATGAAATTTACATAAGTGAGGGGGTTCGTTAACTGGGGGCCCACTGTAGTGTGTTGCCCATTTAAAGAGTGTGATAAAATGTATTTAGAGAGATAATCTTTCAAAGTGCACCTATCTAGGAAGCACCAAAACCCCACACTTCTGCATGTTTCTGATGGATACTGTTGTGATAGTTCGTTGTGAGGATCAGTCCTCTTTGCTGAAAGCCAGACAGATGAAGAGTCAGCTGACGTTGAGCCTGACACTTATGATCCATACATTGCACACCTCATCAACTGTGTGACAATGACTGGCATTTTATATTTCAAATTCCTTGGAAGAGATTGCCAACAGAGGTCATGAGAAAGCTCAAAGCAGGAACGCAGCCAAAAATGATTTGAAATGATTTGATTGATTGGCAGTGAAATCTTGACCGTGTGCCCAACACCTGGGAGGAATCATGTCAGTGAAATTGCAATCCCGTGGCATTTACTGATGTTACTGAAGGTGAAGTTGTAGGCAGTGGATATGACTCACTCATCACACAAATGATCAGAAGAGTGGACAATCTAAAGAGAGGAAATAGTTCACTTTCTTTGAAAAGAAAGATTATTAGCACAAATGAGGCAGAAGATACCTCGACCCATAAAAAAAGACTAGACTCTTACGGGTGCATAAACTGGCAACCAACACGGCTGCCACGTGAGGAAACTCTTAAGTCAAAAACATGCACAAGAAGAATGAAAGAAATGTGGAAAGAGCAATCTTGTGTCAGCAAAGCAATTGAAAAGATGATGAGAGCCACCTTCTTCACTCAGAGAAATGACATTATTAGTGGTACTGAGATTTTGGACTTGGTGAAAGAATGACCATATCATTTTGAGACCACTGGCATGAAAGTTCATTTTGAAGAGAAATGCAAATAACAGAAAACTATTACCATGTCTACTATTATTAATGTATTGGGTCCAGTTGTAACATGATTATTATTTTGAAATTTAATCATTTTTCTTTTCCACTTGTTCCTGTTCTCAACAGGTAACTCATGCTGTCAGTTGACCAGACCATCATGAATGGCCACATAAGAATGTTTCTACATGCATTTTTACTGATGTTTGGATCGTACTACTGCATGAACACATCATTCCCAGCTGCCCAAGCATCAACGGAGTTCATACAGCGGTAAGCCACTACTACTCAATTTCCAAATATTCACTATCAAAAGGCGCACCGTATTTATAGGCGCGTGGCATCCCATCATCTCTGGTCTCGCCACATTTTGTACTTCTAAGATCCTACACCTCAGCACACATACCTATGACCTCAGGTCTACATGCCAGATGCTATTGGAGGTAAAGAAAATTAAGGCAAGACTAGTTCTGTTCACTTTAAAAACTTGTCATAAGACACATTTTATTATTAATGGGCCTCTGATTCAGCATGACACCTTTCAAACACATGATTCTGGCTGCAATTTTGTGTGTGTGAAACAATCCTTCCGATCACCTTCATTAATTTGCATTCATACATAGTACTCACATATTAGTAATTTTCAGTATATAACTTCTCCAGAGTTGTAAATAAAACAAATACTATACACAAACACTGATTAACAGTACATTGTGCTAATACTCTCACAAGCAAGTTGAATCTATACTTTTGTTTAACCAATGAATGCAAATGAAAATAATTACATTTCAGTGCAATCCATAGATACTAATGTTATTTTTCCCCCCATTCTCATTTGACAGGTGCATCTTCAAAATAAACCCAGATAAAGGCTCAAAAGTGGAACGGAACGCCAATAAAAAACAAGTGGCAGTCAATCCCAGGATCCGCAACTTGACAGCCAAAATAGGGGACTATAAATAGAGAGGCTAAATGTTGTATATACAGTACATGTCATTAGGTTATATATTTTGATGTTATATTTTTTTATTTATCATACATTTGTTATTGTCATTTTCAGTTTACCTAGTTTTTATTTTTCATTTCCAGTTGAGTTGATTTTATTTTTATTTTTTTGCTTCAGTCATTTTAAATTTGTTATTGTTGCGTCATCTGTTGAATTAGAATGAGAATTGAAATGTGTATGGTTGTAGTCATTTTAGTATCATTCAATTAGTAGTAACATGCTATGACATGTTTTAAAACATCAATCAAATTATTGTATGCAGTTAAACTAGATCTAATATTAATATAAAATATATGGCCTTTCTACTTTAAATAATGCCATTGAAACCAATTAATGGCACCACATTGCAAAAATAGACATTAATATTCATATTTCAATATAAATGTACCATTTTTATATGTAGTTTCATATATTGAAATCATAAAATGTCTGTAATTACTGTAAAATGACAATGTAATATGGTGTATGACCCAAAATTAAAGTTAATGATTGCGATTCCATTGGAAAAAAATATTCAAAGGTTTTATAGCATCTTTGAAATATTAATCACTTTATATAATGTGTATTTTACTGTGATATTACTTCAAAAATGGATTATTAACTACACCTTTCCGTGCACATAGGCATTAAAACCAATAACTAACCAAATATTTCTGTAAATTTAAGCATCATTAACCATAGTAGAATGTTTACGTACGCTTTTCACATGTGATGAAATTGTTTAATAATGCAAAAATCTTGTAACACAAGCGTTAAAATAACCTGAAAAATGAGGTAAATCATAAAAAATGAAGTTTAAAAACGGAATTTTAACTACGCAAAAAGCAGTAATTTTAGAGGAATGTATATTCCTGTTATTTTACAGTAAAAAAAAAATGGCGCCCTATCTGCCAGAGTTTTAGTTTTTTTTTTTACAGTGTAGGTTAGGGTTAGGGTTAGGGGGTTAGGGTTAGGGGCTTAGAGTTAGATGGTTAGGGTTAGGTGTTAGGGTTAGGGTTACAGTGGCAGATTCAGAATTTTGCAATCAATACCTCTCAGCCATGACGTTGTCTGGACACCACTGATGGCTCTATCCCCCTTTGTTACGAGTTTATGGGGTTTGCTGTCAAGTGCCTGCTTTGTTTTTATCCCGTGTTCTCCCTTGCATTTTCTATGCAAATAGGTGTGTGTGCCACAGCGACAAGTGGATTGGAGGGTCGGATTCAGGAGGGCCCGTGATTGGCTGATGTCGGATGAGCACCTGACATATATTGAGCCGAGATGACAGAGGCGGGCAGACAGCTGTAAACGATCCCTCATCCTCCTCCACTCTCAACCGGCCACACGTTTGTTAGTTTGTGTAGTTAGAGCAGTAGGGGTGGACTGCCATTTTTGTTATACTATTTTTCTCCTGTTTATGTAGGTTATGGAAGTAAGGCTATTGTCTATTGTTTGTTAGGTTAGTTTTGGTCATCTCCCAGATAGGATCGTTTGTTGTTTTGGCCTTAGTTCACCCTGAGTTGGTTGCTCATATTTTCATTAATCTTTTTTTATGTAAATAAAATAATTTTTTGTTTGCCACGTAACATCTCGTTTCATCTGTTGGCTGCTTGGGGGTTGGGGAAGACGGGGCCTTTTTCATGTTGTGTCCCAGGCCCCTAGATTGGGACATGACACTCATGAACAACACATACTACTTGCTACAATGTCTTAAAATACAATTATAAAAGTCCTTCATGCTGAAAAGACACCATCGATCTTTGCGCATCAGAGTCTGGACGATTGCTCAGGGACTGTCTGCAAATTACTAGGTGAAGAGGGAAAAAATAATGCCACAATTTGTGACCATGAAATCAATGAACACATCAAAGACATCTTCATAATTATATTGCAACAGTGCTTTTGGATGATGAAGCATATATTTAATTTTGGGCACATTTTATTCTTAATTATTGTTTGTTATTAAATTCAGTATTTATAGCTCCAGTATTGCTTAATATAATGATTTCAAAAACACTGTGCACATCAATGACAGTTGCCTGATTATACTACAACTGCCGGGTTTTATTTTTGCCGATTTTTTTTTTTTTTTATTACTTATTTTGTTGCTTGTTAATCATTAATAGCCTCATTTTGAATCACTAACTCCCCTTGTTGAGTTGGGTTATATACTCAAGAATCACTATGACCATCAGTGAAGTCTCCCCCCCGACCCCACCCAAAAAAATCATGCTACGACTGCTGCTTTTTTAATAAATCTCTTTGCCTTATGTTAAGGTCTTTGTAAACTTATTGACCAATATTTACCGATATATTGATCGGCAGGGACGCTTGAGCGATGAATAAATGCTATTGGCAACACATGAGTTCGTTCGCCAAGCTCTTCTCCTTTTGCCTGGACAGAGAAAAGTCAATCTTGGCTGGTCTGAGTTACTCTTTTTGCGGCTTAGCAACTAGGCTTGTCCTAGTCTTCTTTTAGAGTTTTCTCTGACAGAGACTTAAAAATCACTACACCCAGCAGACACAGCCTCCTTATAATCCTACAACCTCTGCTTTTTCTAAAAAATAAATAAATAAATAAAACCTTTGCCTCATTTTGAGGATTTTTTTTCGTGGGATATAAAAGGGAAATACAGCGGACCCCCGGTTTACGAACACCCTGTCTTCCGTATTTTTCATCTTACAACGTGGACCGCGGCGTTTTTATGTCCCCCTTTTACGCAAGAGTCTTTCGTCTTACGAACCATCCAACATGCCGATCAGTGTGTCCGCACTATTATCTTCGCTTTGCTGCATCAACAAAAATTACTTTCCTCGCATGTCACGGAAATGCCGATATGCTTTTGGTTGATTAAGGCAGTCATGGAGATGCCGATATGCTAATGGCCAGCATCACGTCAATCACAGAAATGCCGATATGCTATTGGCTGAACGCTCTCTTCCTTCTTGATGGCACAAGCTGGTCGGTATGTTGCGAAGACTTTGCAAACTTTTATCTGTTCAACATGGCTTCTAAAATTGCAAGTGGCAGTAAAGGAAGAAGTAAGAGGATGTTGACAATAGAAACGAAGCAGGAGAAACAAAAAATACGGAGGAGGCGCACGCACAGTTAACCTTGCTAGTGAGTATGGCTCGACAATACCGCTTGACAATCAGTACAATTCTCAAGAAAAAGGAAGCCACTAAAACAAGCAAGCTCTCTAATATGGCGTTGTATTTGTGCCACAATCACGCGCGCGCGGAAAAAAATTTTGAGCGTTGAAAATAAAACTGAGCGAGCGAAAACAGATTTTGAGCGCAGAAAAAGAGTTCTTGCCAAGAATTTTCTCGCTCAAAATTCCTTTTTGCTCGCTCGGGATAGCCCTCTCTCGCGATACTCCTCCCTCCCTCGCTCAACATCGTGTTTGCTCAACATTGAGCTCTCGCTCGCTCGAGTCGTCCTCTGCGCTCGCTCAATTCTGCTCACGCATTACGTTGCTTGTTGTGTTCACCCGGAAGGAGCAAACGAGAGTGCGTCACAACGACGTAGGCGGGAGGGGTGGGCTTATATAATTAAAGTACAAAAACTAACAAGATATTTCTCTCAAATGATACAATACAGTAATAATAATAATATTAAAAGTAATCCTCTAGCCCAAGTCCGTGTTGACGCACTCTCGTTTGCCCTTTTCAGGTGAACACAGGGCATACGAGAGTGCGTCAACGGATAGCGTACAAGCAATCTCATTGGATACCAAGCTGTCAATCAAAGTGCTTTTACAAGCTCTGATTGGCTGGTTTTGTGGCACAAACGTAACGCGTGAGCAGAATTGAGCGAGTGCAGAGGACGACTCGAGCGAGCGAGAGCTCGATGTTGAGCAAAGGCAATGTTGAGTGAGGGAGGGAGGAGTATCGCGAGCGAGAGCGAGATGTTGAGCGAGAGAGGGCTATCCCGAGCGAGCAAAAAGGAATTTTGAGCGAGCAATTTGTTTTTCTGTGTTCAAACTCCATCGGCGCGCGCTCAAACTCTTATCATTACGCGCTCAATAGTTTTCTTGCTCTCAAAATCTGTTTTCGCTCGCTCAGTTTGATTTTCTTCGCTCAAAATTTTTTTTCGCGCGCTCGTAATTGTGGCACAAATATAACGCCATACTCTTAAGGGCATGACTTTCCTTGCCAGGGGATGGACCTCTGTCGACAACAAAATGGAGGGGCATCTTCTATTTTGGATTAAAAAGAAAGAAATCGCAGGTGATTTGTTCTCGTTTAAAATAAAAAAAATCTGCGGGTTCGTCTCTGCTCCCCTCCGCCTCCGCCCACCATTAGCTCAAGTCACGTCGCCCCAAAGGTAAATGTAATTTTTTCTTTGAACACTGTAATTATTTAATTTTACTGTACAGTAGATTGTTACTAATTTTGAATATGTATATAAAGTCGTGATGTTTTTACCGAAGGTTTTTGTACACGTTGCATGCATTCACTAATTAACATAGGTTTGGATTGCCCGTCATACGGACAATATGAGTTATGAGCCTAGCCGTTGTACGGATTAAGGTCATAGCACGGGGCCCTCTGTATTTCGCTTCAGCGACCCGTAGCTGCGGCCATGGCCTGCCATTTGGGAGTGAACTAATACACCATTCGCTACATTAAGAAGGATGAGGTGAACATTAGGAAGACGGCTTGCTATCACCTTTGGCAATTCAGCAAAGCCAGTCGTTACGGCTCGTAATAGAACGATGGTCCGTATGGAAGGTGCTTTAGCAATCTGGATTGCCGACTGTCGGAAAAAGAGCATAGTGGACCCCTTTCCTTTGAAGTCACGCAGTCAGCTGCAGTCATAGTCGTAACGCCCGGACGATGAAATTTAAGTTTAATCTGCACATGATCAATGTTGATTTCAAAGGAGAGTTTACATTTGAAATACCATTTTGTTCTATAAGCAATCAAGGTAAGACATTCCTAATGATGTCTGCATCTCTGTCTCTGCCTAGTGCCTATGTGTTGACAACTATGTGTGCCGGGGGTGTGTTTCACACTGTACATCCCTGTGGAGTTGTAATCTACTCCCGTCCCACAGGCACGGTTGTGTCAGTCATGATGCGCAACCACAGTTAAAGGCACAGAAAGCAGAGAAAGACACAGTCAGAGGCAGACGTTCACCAGACCGTTGGAAATCTCTTACCTAGATCTGTTTTATATTAAGATGTTATTTTAGGTGTAGACTTTCCATTGTAATAATCTTTGATCATGCACAGATTAGACTTTAATTTGGGCGCTGCTAATACGACAGCAGCTGCTCAAGACTTCAAAGGAAAAGGGGAATGGTTCACTTACTGTGCATTGTATAAGGTTCAATCATTTAAGACTTAAGTAAATATGTGTATGGTAGTTGTTCCACATCCGAGGATGGCCCATGGCAAGTGCATTTATAGTTACCTCATCTGTTTGGCATACAAGAAACCATCACAGTGTGTCATCGCAATTCAGTATGGCAGCATAGTATAATACCAATTAAACTTTAATTCAACGTACGGCTGGTGCTAATAAGACCGCAGCTGCACGAGACTTCAAAGGAACAGGGGAACAATTCACTACTGTACAGTGTATACAATTTAAAGGTTAAATGCAATCTTGAATCTAAAATGTGATGTGTTTTACACCTCTTCCACCATTAGATAACAGTACAATGTCCTTGTAAGCGGATACCAGTCCCTTGTAGCACAAAATATTATATAGTGATCGAGACAACTGAAAAAGTGAAGTCCACATATGTGGACGCCAGGTTCTAAGAGGTTAAGAGGGCACAATGCTTATGCCAAAGGGAATGCTATTGGCAATATGTCAGATTGTAGTCATACCTACATTTTAGGCTGTAAATCAACTAATTGTGAAACTGATGAGTTCTTCAGGCCTCAAACTCTGCATTTCACTGTGCCTGAGGTTTAAATGTATATTTTGTTGTATCTTTAAATACTGCTACAACAGCTTCTGTTGGTTGAGAGGTCCAAAGGGCATCGACCTCAAAGGAAATATACAATTACATCCACTTAATAGGGGTTAACAAAATATCTAATTGTATAAATAAAATGTCAATTGATTTGTCCTAGAAATAAATAATTATTCATTAGTACAGTATTTTACCTCGGTTGCGGGACTGAACGTTTTGGTGATAGGGTAATCGCTGCTTATTTTTGTCTTGTGTGGCTGTTCTTTTCCTTTTTGGCACTGGGACCTTTGATGGTGTGGAGTAAAATTTTATAGTTGCTCCAATGGGCTTTGCTCCATCTCTTTTTGCCCAGCGTTCTTCTTCCTGAGCAAGATCTTTCATTTTCAACTAATTTGTGAGACATTAAATGCTCTCTATATCTCCCCTGCATAGATCTGTACCGTTTCTCATAAAAGTTCCTGGTTTTTGTCGCCATTATTTTCTTAGGATGGAGTTTTTCAATATTCCAAACCACCTCCCGATATGGCAGTAGGTATCTTGAGATTTGCTGATTACAAAGGTCTGATTCTCTTTGTCTTTTAAATACCTCTGCAGGTTCCCTAACAGCAGGCCACTCCAAAGAGGGTAAATACCCAGATAATTTGAAAAAAGGTGGTAGATGATGCTTGGGCAGAAGTAGTGATTGTTCTCTATTGGTTTGGGCAAGGGTGAGAACTCAGCTATCACTGAGCATCTTCCATGAACTTTCTGAATGCTGTTGTGAATGGAGACCTTCCTACAATTGTCTGGGCATTTCTGCAATCATCCTCTTCTTCATGTATTGAGTAGTTGTCAAGTTTTGTCTACTGGTGGAGTATCAGCTGCTCTGTGATCTTTTATCAAGTCCTCCCGAACTTTCATATGATGTACAATTTATGTGTTATGTTTGCTGATCAACAATGTACACAGAGAGCGGAAGATTATGAGGGCTGGGGCCAGTGAGCTGCTGTTTTGTAACCTTGCAAATACAAAGGTTACAATTTTTTTTTACACTTTTGTCACTTTGACTTATTGATTGTGCAACTGCTTTACATGTGCAGCACAGTGAATGTCTGGATTTCCTTCCATGTCTTTGTCTGTGTGCAACTGGTAAATGCTCTGTCCAAGTAAGTCTGTAGTGTTATCTTTGTTGAATTACAAAAGGATGCTCTGAAGCAGAGCCCAGCTCCAATCAGTCTCTTCTTGCTGAATTCTGATTTTGTGTACTGAGAATTTTTTCTCAAAAATTACATTAGCCAGGAAGATATGGGCGGACTTGTTTGTTCTACTCAATAAATTAAGTAGAACCAATATTTTATTTTAATAGTAGATATATAATCTATTTGAAAATAATAATCAAATCTAATATATAAACATTTATTTTTATCAAAATAAGTAGAATTTTACATATTTTTAACTTAATTGGTTGTTTCAAGTCACAAACCTTATTCCAATACCAGATTATATATATCGAAACTAAAACTCAGTGCAAATATTTATCTTCAACAATCGTTCATCAAGATCAGTATGTAACAATTAATTACAGTATAACAGTCATTTACAAACAAATACAAAATTATTGAAAAAACATTTCAAACTCCATGAGCAGAGCCAAAACTCTTCACTGTTTCAAAGTGCTTCCAAATATTGTGCAACTGCAAACAAAAGAGAGCGAGAGAGAGTGTCCATCTAAACAGTGAGCAGGAAAATAAGTTATGTAAATTGTCACCTGCAACATACGTCTATCCATTTGCTACACATTTTTACTCAAGACAATTTCACTTTTAATGAACGGACTTTTGGGGACAGTTTAAGTCCATCAAGGTCCAAAAGCAGTTTTTGAAACACCTGAAAAACCCTAACCCTAACCCTGCCTGAAGGACCTGAAAAACCCTTAACCCTGCCTGGAGGACATGTAATTTTGATGGTATATACATGTCCCATTAGCAGTGCACATGCCTTTGCAACATTCATGAATGTATGCAATACTCCCTTGTTTTCAAACAGAAGTGAGGCATCCACATAACCATTTCCTTCAGTCCCTTTAACCTCCAGAATGTTGAGGATGTGCTGAGTGAGGTCACTGTGACTGCCTTCCTGCATTAAAAGCACAAAAATGACATTTCTTTTGAGAATCGATTGCATACATTAACTTTGGTCACTCATCGCGTGGCAACAGCCAATCAGCTTCGGAAACGTTCAACGTCTACACAGAAGCTGGAATAAATCATGGCAGCCGGTTTCCAGTCACCCTGAGCTACCCGACGAAGAATGGCGGAGAGGGGGGATTTGGATGACAGCTATCTGCAGCATTTACTTTATTTTGTTACTGTGCCAGGACAGTGATAGTGTAGCATTGATAGCACAGTATCCGCCACTTGATTGCGACATTGAAACTTTTTTTTTTGTCAGATGAGTACAGCCGCAAAGCGAGGGACACGCAAAGTATAAAAAAAAAAGAACAATAAATAGAGCGAATATCTCACCAAGCTAAATGCTGGCAATTAACATGGTAACCGAAAGCCTACTGATTGAGCATAGAGATTAGATGTTACACATTCAGTGTAAACGTACCATAAAACATTCAAAATCATGTTGCCATGCCAGTGATAGCTAGTAATTTATCTTGGGGTGGTGGAAAAACGCCATTTGCTGGCTGGAATAATTTCTAGTTGGACTAACTCACAAGTCCTACATTGTAACATTTGAACTGCGTGTTTGCTCGCTGAAACACACCAAAAATCTGTTGTGCTAACATCTCATCAGGTGCGCCTGCACCATGTTTCACGTTGACGCGTTTGACTTTACGCGATGCATTTACGTTAACAGTTGTCCACACTGAAAAAACAAACACATTGGATTTACTCAATTCAATAGTGGACATTTGTTGCACACAAATTGTTTGCCTTGGCAGTAACTCACAGAATTGTGTTCAATCAACACAAATTATTCATTTCCAATAAACACAAGTACTTTGTGTTAAAACAACATCATCACAATGTGTTTTATTGAAGTAATTTCAGCTCTTTGATCATTTTACTCCTACACAATTTGATCACTTTACTAAAAGGTTTTTCAATCCCTTTACTGCAACCCAATTTGATCCTAAACTAACAATGTGTTTGTTATTCCAATGCAAATTACATATTTTCATGATTGTACATCAAATTTAATAAATGTATACAACTGTACTTTGAAATAATCTAATGTAAATATACAGCGGAATTTTAAAGTAATGTATTAAATAAACATTTAAGTGTTTCCCCCAATTGAAACAAAATATTAGCATTGGCCAGAAATGAACAGAAATTTCAATATAGTGTATTTGTAAAGTTGGAAGTATTTTTCTTATTTTGCCCAGGAGATGTGTACATTTCAAAAAGCATTGCATTGTATGTTGGCGTCTAGTCTGATAAGAGTAGGCATGTTTATTTTACATCAGGAGAGAATATATGCATATAAGTATTGTCTTTGGGTGAAGGTGTTGGAAAATACCAGCAAAAAAAGCCAATATTGTTCGTTCCTAATAAACATCAGGTTGGCCTGCCTCACAAAGGCACAGTGGTAAAAATATACACTGAACATGAAAATATATAGATTTTCTACAACAGAGGATGAACACAGACAATTGTAAGCTTCAGTGGCAATCAAAAACTTTAATGAACACTGACTTTATTGCTGCAACCATCTTGGCTCTACACAAACTAATTATTTCCTTTACTCTCCCTGAGTTACAGGTTTATATTTCAATGACACATATCTCAAAACAAGAAAAACACAGAACAAATGTACCTTTTACAATGCAACCTTTTTTATTGGAGCATTTTAGTTTTCAAGCTTTGGGTCTTTCTTGACAGTTCAGCTGCATTTACCTCCATTATTACCTTTTGGATGACCTCAAAAGTGTAGCGGAGCTTTAATGGGTAACTGATATTTAGGGTATAAAAAAGCCCAAACAGCATGGCAGTTGCAAGGGCCACATTGTCAAGGTCATGAAGAATCACTTCACCCTCAATGATGACTCCTACATCAAAATAGTCACTGCTGGGAGTGTTTCTGGCAACATAGATCCCCACTGTTGTTCTCTCTATGGCACTTAGGGTGTTGGCCTCAGTCATGTCCTGGTGAAAGATAAAGCATTTCTAAGACTTTTTGGAAAACAAAACAACAACAAAATCTAATTAAAACACAATTTCTTCACACTCACATTCAGATTATTTCAACCATTACATTATATAAACTGAATAAATCAAGCTCTTGTGATTTAGGCTACTTTGTTTTAACAAATGTTTTATTTTTTATTGTGACAAAGGCTTCTAATTTTGCACACACTCACCATGTATTCCTGCACCAGATCATCAGGATCCTCATTGAGGTAGATGCAGAGTCCTTTGATGATGGCCTCCCTGCCAGCATCAATGTCATCCTCAAGATTTAGAACAGACAACAGAGTGGCATTTTAACTGAAACTGTCAATAGCACGGGTCAAATTGAGCAAAGACAAAAATTATCTTGTACGCTTTTTTTTTTCCCACTGCTCTTATGATTAAACAAATTGGTGGTGTTAGTGTCACCCTCCAAATTCGTTAAGCATTTTTTACATTTGACTTATTTTCATTATTTGTAGTATTCACTGAAGCTGAAATGTGTCCCAACATCGGACACAGTATTCTTTAAAGGAATAGTTAACCCTATCAGAAATGTCAAAAATTATCTTGTCGCTCCCATAGTAATAAAAGGTCCGGTGTATTTTTTTTGTCCATAAGACACTCCGAGTTGGAGCTTCCACCTTTTGTGGATTAAAAAATTTCAAATGCCCTTTTGACTACAAAATAAAATGACGGAATTTTTGTTTTTGGGGAGACTGTTCATGTATAAATGTGGTATATGGATGTGTGGGACGTGCTGCCTTGATTATTCGACATAAGCAAGATTAAGTCAGTGACAGGTTCTAAATGTTGGTTTTGATCTATTTTCAATTGATTGTCCAGCCCTATTTCCTGTCCAACCTGTTGTCTTAAACATGGATCCCTTCAGTGGCATTGAGTAGTCATTATTACAAAAATGACTAGTGTAAGGGATACTAATAAATCTTTTGACAACTTCATGCAACACATAAGCAATTTAAAATTAATTCTAAAGTTCTTACTGTCATCATGGCAGCCATGTCTTTAAGTTTTTTGCCCTGCTGCCCGGATCGCGTCCCAAACACCCTCAGCAGACTCGCAGAGTGTAAATCAAGCTGTGACATAAACCTTGACTGTAGAGGGATAGTAGTGATGCGTTTGAACTCTGCATTTATCTGAAAACGACAAGAAACTTTTAACATCACATCCTATTGATATTTTTAACACCAAAACCACAACTGCCAATCATATCACTGGATTCACTGTGATTGTTATGGAATACTCTTAACCACATCCTAATAGTGTCAAGCATTAGTCTAGCTGTTGCACATACAATCTACAGTACAAGAACAAGAAGTTACACCATTATTAAGTTGTTTTTTTTTTAAAACTTGCCTCCACTACATCAAAGAGAGCTGGCCATCTTTGTTTGATATCACTGATCATGGGGGCATTAGATATGATTTCTTGTCTTCTTAATGCAAAGGTTTTTTGCATTTTAGCCCTAACTGTCTCTCGGTTGTTACACTGCTTCAAATCTGCAACGAGTTCAACCCTCAATTTCTCAGGGGACTGGCTGCTCTCTCCAAGTGGAAGGGATGGGTAGTAAGCCACTTCACCTCTCTTTGGTTTTTTTACATCACACGCAGGAGAACGTTTCCCATCTGCTTTGTGTTTCAAAGAATTCACACAAACTTCTGGACATCCTAATTTCCTAAGATACGTACGGTAGTTGGACAACTTATACTTGAGGCTCATCTTCCATCCTTCATATCCAGTGGCTGAGCCATTCTCTTTTAAACATGGATGCCTCCTGACAAGCGCCTCTGCAACTTGACCAAACCTATTGTCCTTGAGGTAGACCGCATGTTTGACTACCTCCTGAATCAAACCATCTAATATTACAGATTTCAACTTTGGATCAGGAATCAGCAGTGTCCCATTTTCTTTAAAAGCTGCATGGGCCTTCTCCAGCTTCAACTCTGCATCATAACTAAAACGGGGTACACAGAATATATCTGGCCACGAAGAACGTGAAGAGGTGGACTCTGAAGATGAAAGAATCACAGTGCTGTCACCAGAATGAGATGGGATGTCATCAGGAGCACTGGTAGGTGAAGAAGAGAGACTGTTTACACCTGCTGCATCTTGAGGTCGGCAGGATGTGTACACGACCTTGACTGTAGCTCTGTCTTGTATTTCTTCCATGGAAGTTAAGTTTACAAACTCATTGTTAAAAAGTGTGTCCATGAACTGTAGCCGGAAGGGTTCCATTATTTTACACTGTTTTACTATCTCAGTCTCCAGTTCAGGCACAGTAGAAGGCAGGCCTGCAGAAAACACCATCCTCTGACTGTTGTCCGGCCCCAGGATTATTCTGAGAATAGCTGCTGTCGTCATGGTCTTACTGTATTTCACTGTCTGTTAGGAGAACGTAAATAAACAACGAAAGGTTTATGAAATGTAATATAAGG
This sequence comes from Hippichthys cyanospilos, assembly GCF_059441005.1. Lineage (NCBI taxonomy): Eukaryota > Metazoa > Chordata > Actinopteri > Syngnathiformes > Syngnathidae > Hippichthys > Hippichthys cyanospilos. Next base: position 20,268,218 of record NC_142376.1, read on the forward strand.
TTCAGGGACATGCAATAATCAAATCTCATATTTTAACTGTCAATGTACTTTTTCATAATTAAAGAATGTGATTCACAAATTATGCTACAAACAAATTAAAAAACAGCAAAAGTGGAATACCAATGAGTTTAAATGTATCGGAGTAACCAGTTTTTAACATTTCATAGTTATGGGAATTTCATATCTTGGGGAACCCCGGCCCTCCTTTTTCATATGACTGTATTAGCCTGCCATACAGTGGTAATTTGTTACCTCAAGACACAGATAGATCTCTTCAAGGTCACCATCTTCACACACCCAACCAGATAAGCAGCCAAAGGATACTCATCAACCAGTTCACAGACTTCCACAAGAACAAGTTCTCGTGCCGGAGATGGAGTCAGCTCAAAGGCTCCGTAATGCTCACAATACCATCCACACAGAAGTTTCAAGACAAAAAACACCCTCTGGTACAAAATGCATATCTGTTGGATTTCCCCAAATTCAGGCAAACCACCTTCAGACCCATGCGCAACTACCATACCTCTCCTGTAGTTTATTCCCTTGTTCCAAACATCTTTTGCAAGGTGTATTTCAGCTAAATCAGGCTCTCTCTGCTTAAAAGCTTGAGCTAGCTCTGTCTTCAAAAAATCTAATGGGACAGGAGATACAACTGACACATCTAGCATTGGTTTATCAATGGTTGGAGATGACAAATGGTACCCAATCATAAACTGATGTTTTACAGCCAGAGAGAGGGGCACGTTTCTAAAGCAACTGGTGTGTTTGATTACCTTTTTAAAGAAACTGTGCTTTGCCTCGAATCTGATGGTCCAAAGCCCCACAAGAGGCCCAAATGGTCTTATTAGTTGTGGGTAATGTTCTATGTAGTGGTGTTTAGGCAGCAGTCTTTTGTTAGGAAACACCTCTTTATACCTGTGTCGATGGTCGGAAATTTTGCTCTCAAGGTATGCAATAGACTCGTCATTGTGAACTGGGGCAACCACAAGCTCAACAATCTGTTTTAGATCCAACAAGACCTGCCATGTTGGATCGTTCTCAGGAATCTTAGGCCCAATTAAAAATGGCAGCAATCTTAACAAGCTCCAATTTTCATGGGCATTACCACCTATGGTCTTCCTGCTTGAGAGATTTTGTGGCAAAATATGAGGCTTATTAGTTTTGTCTGTCCACTTGTAGGGAAAATGTAGAATGGAATTGTTAACATAATCCAAGGTGAAATACTTCTTTGATATTAGTGATGAGATGCAATGTGCAATTTCCACAGGTACAATACCTTCAAAGAGATCGTGGGCAATGTCAGGAGGGTAGCCACTGACAACATGAAAATGAGATAGTGCTTCAGTAAAAGGACAAGCCTTTTTAACTCCAAAAGAGCTACTGCCACCATCTTGGGCTGCTCTGACATGAGTTTCATGTATATCTTTTGTTCTGAGGGTGAAGGTTCCTGACCTAACCTCATTTGAGACAATGTCTGAAGCTGTTGCCAAACAAAAACGACAAAAATAGTGTCCTGTAAAGTTTTCAACAAAGCCCGCTATTCCATGAGCTCCTAAATTGTCTGCAGAAATAGTCTGCACGGTACCTTTAAGTGATGTGCCCAATTGTGGGACAAAAATACCATCAGCTTCCAAAGTCCTGAGATCATGTATTAAGGGCTCTAAAACCTTCTCATAGCCATAGAACTTAACATAATTTGTTTTACACAAAATGGCCAAATAAATGGAGGACAAAGAGGAATTAGAGCCTGGAGGTAGGTTACACAGCACCCAATATACAGCACAAAGTTTGTGGGTTTTACGGGAGGTGCCTAAAGGGTTACAGACCTCAAAGTCATCTACATACAAACCAATAGATAAACTTAAGTCTTTCCCTGACAGCAAATTGTTCTGTTTACAATGCAGACCATCCTTGAATGACTTGTAGACAATTTCTTTTGCAGTCCCTGTTTCTCTTTGTGTTTCGTGATTACAAACTATCTTGTCCACGAGATCTTTCCTACTCAACAACACTTGCAGGGATTGAAGAATGGGAACATACTGCAAGGTTTTGTTCTCTTTAGCGTCCAAAATATATTGGACCGGTTCAACAATATTGAAGTTTGCCTTGTAATATTTCTTACGTTGGTATGCAGAACTCAAAGGACCACCCTTCTCTATGGCTTTACTTAACCTCTTCTCTGTCCAAAGGGAATCCGATATTTCCTCTATGATAGCTCTGTCTATCTGGAGGTTGTGCTTTTGAAAAATGTCAACGAGAACGCCATTAGTGTGGGATCTCGAGAGACAACCAGTTAAATGGTGAAGTTCTAGCAAAAAATCACTAATCGCTGTGCTTGGTACATGGGAAAAATGTTCTAATTTTAACAAAGCTGCTGCAAATTTGTGCTGAATTACATCTGGAAGATCTTGTGGGGCATCAAAACTTCTCTCTGGTTGAACATCAGTGTATCCCTCAACAGTGTCATCATCAGAAGTATTTATTGTGGATTCTTGAGAAACACAGGTGGTTGTTAAAATTTCGGGTTTGAAATCTGTTGTTGAATAAAAACTGTGTTTTCTGCTTTTATGGGATTTAAAAGTTCCAAAGATATTCGTTTGAAAGTTGCAATCTAAGAACATACAAGTTACAACCTCATTTTTCTTCAGGTACCCATTAATGTGAACCCAGTACTCCCTTTCGGAGACAAGACCCTTACAAGGACATAAATGGCAACTAAATATACAATTTTTTGATTGATGACTGTTTTTTTTTATCACATGAAATCTATTCAAATGAATTATTAGGGCATTCCATGTCCTAAAATTGCACGGGCAGCTTGCATATACACATGGAAAGCGATTAGTTTTCCCATAATGTTGATGTTTCAGTCGGTAATGCTTTAATATTTGGGACCTACTTGGTAAAATCGAGGGGCAGACTTTACATTGCCACATTCAGCCACACGTATATGGAACCATTCACTGCAAAAGAGAGGTGGAAACAAAGAAGAATTGATGTCCAATGAGACATTCAAAACCAAATCAATATTTCTTTCAAAAGTGCAAGACAAGAAATTCTGATAAATCAAACATCATTGAAAAAAAAGGAAGTTATAAATAACAGTGGGGACAAAGATGAAGTCTAATAAGGCTCCTGCAACTGCTTATGAACAGCAATTTAAAAGGTCTGACACGTCACACAATAGATAAAACGCGATACTTCTGTTTAATGTTTATTACTTAAGTTGTAGTGGTGATGGAGTAGGGAGTGCAATACACTGAATGAGTTTCTAATATTTTGTCCACTCCAATGACATGCACGAGAGGGGGAAATATTTGGACCACTTTTCAACACAAGGCACTCCCATACATCATGACCTCAATAATAAACAAAATAGAATGATCACCTTTGCTACAATGTCAAAAAAAATGAAAAGAGAAGCTTACCAATCGTATGAATGTGCTGGATTGAAATCTCTTTTCCATTACAAATTTGGCTACTAACAGAGCAGGTAAAAGGCATACTCACCAGAAAAGCGTTACTCTACAGTGAAAGAGCTGACTCCATATGATTTACACAGAGAGGGTTTGCCTGTCAGTCTGCAGCAAAAAAAAACAAAACATTGTTTTACAGAGCAAAATTATTTCACTAAATGCAAATAATCTATACTAGATGTTTACAGTGTGAGGAAGTTATGTTTTTGATAGCTGATACCAATCTTTTTCATAGAAAAGCAGCAAAAACAGGCAATCTGCAGCAGCAACAAGAGCAACAATGGATGTAAATACAAATTTAGCGGGTCAGTCGGCGCGGTCTCAAAAAATCAAGCTGCGCGTGGACGTCCGCAGGGGGGTCTTCGTCGGCCCCGCTTACAGGATGTATGACGATATATAGGTCACACAGACGAACGCGGACCCCGGGATGTATGAATTGGCCATCGTTCTCAACCGCAGCAAAGCATTGTACTCCTCCTTGATTAAAACCAATGTTATGTTAACTGCACAGTCTGTATAAATAATGCCAATTAACGTTATTTAAGCTAAAACGGGCTAACAGCAGATGCCATTAGAACAAATTAATACGGGCTAAATCCGACAGTTCACTGACTGGCTCGTTGCTGTTAACACGATTTCATACAAACGTTCGGCTTTCGCTTGATATAACTAACACACGTTACTATCGGTCTAAATTCTACCAAGTTAGCTAGCTGCCACTGCGTTGTTAACACAAAATTTCAACAAACCTATTCAGCCTTCTTTCACTGTCGGTCAACTTATCGGTGAAAAAAAAACAACAACCATGCAAGGACCCGGAGCGCTGCGTTCGGTCAAGTTAAATAAGGTTTTACGGAAAAAGGCGCCATGAGCTCAAAAAGACAAGAAAACGAAAAAAAAACACCGAGAAAACTTGACGTTAATGGATGCGGTGATAAAACAGTGAGAACCCCATGCCAGTTAATTAACCTTTGTTGGCGGTTCTCAAGAAACTACATACATACTGTTAAGCGTTAGCCAAGTTGAAATTCAATACTCACCGAACTGATGTCATGGCGTTATGGCGTAGCCTTGACCTTGACTGTCCTCATCTTCCATAAATGCATTTCGCGAATCCCGCCAAATGTTCATTTGCGCAGAATATCGCGAGAGTTAATATTGCTGTGTGATTGACTCACTTTATCCCAACATGATTTGAACATGTCCAAGTACTTTGTCTGCATATCATGTAGTTTCTACACGATAATGTTACATTTTGTGTTAAAACATGAAACAATTGCGTTAAACACATCAAAGATGTTTATATAAATCCAACAGACGGACATTTAATTTTTTTCAGTGCAAACTACACTGAATAAACAAACACGTTGGATTTACTCAATTCAATAGTGGACATTTGTTGCACACTTATTGTTTGCCTTGGCAGTAACTCACAGAATTGTGTTCAATCAACAAATTATTCATTTTCAATAGACACAAGTACTTTGTGTTAAAACAACATCATCACAATGTATTTTATTGAAGTAATTTCAGCTCTTTGATCATTTTACTCCAACACAATTTGATCACTTTACTACAAGGTTTTTCAATCCCTTTACTGCAACCCAATTTGATCCTAAACTAAAAATGTGTTTTTGTTATTCCAATGCAAATTACATATTTTCATGATTGTACATCAAATTTAATAAATGTATACAATTGTACTTTGAAATAATCTAATGTAAATATACAACAAAATTTAAAAGTAATGTATTAAATAAACATTTAAGTGTTTCCCCCAATTGAAAGTGACAGTTTTGTTTCAAAACCTTTGAGGAGCTGCATGAATAGCATGTGCCCATATGTGAGCCAGAATTACAGACAATAGGGATGCTATCTGACTTTGAAACAAAATATTAGCATTGGCCATAAATGAACAGGAATTTCAATATAGTGTATTTGTAAAGTTGGAAGTATTTTTCTTATTTTGCCCAGGAGATGTGTACATTTTGAAAAGCATTGCATTGTATGTTGGCATCTAGTCTGATGAGAGTAGGCATATGCTTGCTTTACAACAGGAGAGAATATATGCATATAAGTATTGTCATTGGCCGAAGGTGTTGGAAAATAGCAGCAAAAAATCCAATATTGTTCGTTCCTAATAAACATCAGGTTTGCCTGCCTCACAAAGGCACAGTGGTAAAAATATACGCTGAATATGAAAATATATAGGAGATTTTGTACAACAGAGGATGAACACAGACAATTGTAAGCTTCAGCAGCTATCAAAAACTTTAATGAACACTGACTTTATTGCTGCAACCATCTTGGCTCGACACAAAATAATTATTTCCTTTACTCTCCCTGAGTTACAGGTTTATATTTCAATGACACATATTTCAAAACAAGAAAAACACAGAACAAATGTACCTTTTACAATGCAACATTGTTAAGATTAGTCAACAATAAATATAACATATCCAAACACGCAAAGATCTGCATAGCAACTGGAACTGCAGAACTATAGGGATAGACCAATTATCAGCCTGGCCAATAATATCCTATTTAATATTTTTGCGATAATTATCAGTAGTTATCTGATTGTTGATTAAATTAATTAATTTAAAATGGCACTAAATAGCACCGTAGTTGTCAAAATTGACGATATATTTTTCTGTGTGTTTCTTGAATCTTTGTTTCATTTTGGAGCTTGTTTTCTTCGAAATTTTGGCACCAATACTTCTTTTTGTACGCCCATCATATATTCTCAGTTCTAAATCTTGGCTATCGGACTCCTTCATTATTAATAATCGTTAATGGCCATGACAAAGGCTAATTGGTTGATCCCTAGCAAAAACAACAGATGGCATTTACAATTCAACATGCCACGAGGTTGAAAGTACCTCTAAAACTTCAGTTCTGGTGGCAAGAGCCACACCACTCAGTCCAAGAATGTTGGTTGAATGAATGAACAGTGAGCAGTCCTTACATTACTGCTGTAGGTTAGTGTTCAAGCTTTGCACCTTTTTTACTGGAGCATTTTAGTTTTCAAAATGTGGGTCTTTTTTGACAGTTCAGCTGCATTTACCTCCATTATTATCTTTTGGATGACTTCAAAAGTGTAGCGGAGCTTTGATGGATAACTGATATTTAGGGTATAAAAAAGCCCAAACAGCATGGCAGTTGCAAGGGCCACATTGTCAAGGTCATGAAGAATCACTTCACCCTCAATGATGACTCCTACATCAAAATAGTCACTGCTGGGAGTGTTTCTGACAACATAGATCCCCACTGTTGTTCCCCTCTATGGCACTTGGGCGTTTGCCTCAGTCATGTCCTGGTGAAAGATAAAGCATTTCTAAGACTTTTTGGAAAACAAAACAACAAAATCGAATTAAAACACAATTTCTTCACACTCACATTAAGATTATTTCAACCATTACATTATATAAACTGAATAAATCAAGCTCTTGTGATTTAGGCTACTTTGTTTCAAATGTTTTATTTTTTACTGTGACAAAGGCTTCTAATTTTGCACACACTCACCATGTATTGCTGCACCAGATCATCAGGATCCTCATTGAGGTAGATGCAGAGTCCTTTGATGATGGCCTCCCTGCCAGCATCAATGTCATCCTCAAGATTTAGAACAGACAACAGAGTGGCATTTAAACTGAAACTGTCAATAGCACGGGTCAAATTGGGCAAAGACAAAAATTATGTTGTACGCCTTTTTTTTTTTCCCACTGCCCTTGTGATTAAACACATTGGTGGTGTTAGTGTCACCCTCCAAATTCGTTAAGCATTTTTTACATTTGACTTATTTTCATTATTTGTAGTATTCACTGAAGCTGAAATGTGTCCCAACATCGGACACAGTATTCTTTAAAGGAACAGTTAACCCTATCAGAAAAGTCAAAAATTATCTTGTCGCTCCCATAGTAATGAAAGGTCCGGTGTATTTATTTTTTTGTCCATAAAACACTTCGAGTTGGAGCTTCCACCTTTTTGTGGATTGAAAAATTTCAAATGCCCTTTTGACTACAAAATAAAAAGATGACGGAATTTTTATTTTGGGGGAGACTGTTTATGTATAAATGTGTTATATGGATGTGTTGGACGTGCTCCCTTGATTATTCGACAAAACCAATATTAAGTCAGTGACAGGTTCTAAATGTTGGTTTTGATGTATTTTCAATTGATTGTCCAGCCCTATTTCCTGTTCAACCTGTTGTCTTAAACATGGATCCCTTCAGTGGCATTGAGTAGTCAATTATTACAAAAATGACTAGTGTAAGGGATACTTATAAATCTTTTGCCAACTTTATGCAACGCATAAGCAATTTAAATTTAATTCTAAAGTTCTTACTGTCATCATGGCAGCCATGTCTTTAAGTTTTTTTTGCCCTACTGCCCGGATTGCGTCCCAAATACCCTCAGCAGACTCGCAGAGTGTAGATCAAGCTGTGACATAAACCTTGAATGTAGAGGGATAGTAGTGATGCGTTTGAACTCTGCATTTATCTGAAAACGACAAGAAACTTTTAACATCACATCCTATTGATATTTTTAACACCAAAACCACAACTGCCAATCATATCACCGGATTCACTGTGCATGTTTATGGAATACTCTGAACCACATCCTAATAGTGTCAAGCATTAGTCTAGCTGTTGCACATACAATCTACAGTACAAGAACAAGAAGTTACACCATTATTAAGTTTTTTTTTTTTTTTTTTTAAACATGCCTCCACTACATCAAAGAGAGCTGGCCATCGTCGTTTGATATCACTGATCATGGGGGCATCAGATATGATTTCTTGTCTTCCTAATGCAAAGGTTTTTTTGCATTTTAGGGTTAGTGACATGTGAATGTGCTGGATGATTAATTGAAATCTGTTTTCCATTACAAATTTGGCTACTAAAAGAGCAGGTAAAAGGCATACTCACCACAAAGGCGTTACTCTACAGTGAAAGAGCTGACTCCATATGATTTGCACAGAGATTTGCAAAATAAAAAACAAAAAAAAAAAAAACATTGTTTTACAGAGCAAAATTATTTCACTAAATGCAAATAATCTATACTAGATGTTTACAGTGTGAGGAAGTTATGTTTTTGATGGCTGATACCAATCTTTTTCGTAGAAAAGCAGCAAAAATACATTTCTGCATCTGAAAATGCAAATGCACCAATTATGTCTTCATTATACATTATTTCATCTTGATACTCACCACAGAAATGTAAGGTAGCTGATTGTGAGCTGCACAAAACACAAACTACTGCGTTTGTATATGATTTATTTGGTTCTGAATGTAACTGCATTAAGACACTTGATTCTGATATTTAGAGGAAAGATTCTCACCACAAAGCTTGAGCCACAGAGGAGGGGTTATTGTAAAAAACTTCAAAAGGCAATCTGCAGAAGCAACAAGAGCAACAATGGATGTAAATACAAATTTAGCGGGTCAGTCGATATTTAGCGGTCTCAAAAATCAAGCTGCGCGTGGACGTCCGCAGGGGGGTCTTTGTCGGCCCCGTTTACGGGAATGTATGACGATTTTTAGGTCACACGGACGAACGCGGACCCCGGGAATGTATGAATTGGCCTTCGTTCTCAACCGCAGCAAAGCGTTGTACTTCTCCTTGCCTAAAACCAATGTTATGTTAACTGCACAGTCTGTATAAATAATGCCAATTAATGTTATTAAAGCTAAAACGGGCTAAAGGCAGATGCCATTAGAACAAATTAATACATTGTCCACGGGCTAAATCCGACCGTTCACTGACAGGCTCGGTGCTGTTAACACATGATTTCATACAAACGTTCGGCTTTTGCTCGATATAAGTAACACACGTTACTCTCGGTCTAAATTCTACCAAGTTAGCTAGCTGCCACTGCGTTGTTAACACATTTCAACAAACCTATTCAGCCTTCTCTCACTGTCGGTCAACTTATCGGTGAAAAAAAACAAAAACAACAACAATTTTGGCCTGTACGTGTGGGGGGGAAAAAAAAGTGTGTCTTCGAGTTAGGGAATAATGGTAACAGTACGGATTTGGATTCTGTCAAATGATGTTGACTATTTAACAATTATTTTCTGCATTGTCATACTCTATCTTTTGCTCGCTAAGTGGTAGCTCCATGAAAGTTCCATATGCTAACGTGCTTGGCATGTTATCTGCTGTAGTTAGCCACAGTAGCAAACCTATTGATACTAAATCCCACAAACCAGGATGTAGGCAACAGAAGTTTTAAGGTGCATAAGCAGCAGCGGAGATCGTCTCACAAAGCTAGAAGGGGCGGCAGTTGCACACTGCTGTTGCCCATTTAAGGTTGACAATTTGGGAGATACTTACTAGTTAGGGCAGAATTGGGCAGGTTTAAAAAAAGTTTTATAATCATGTCAAACTCACAATCAGCCCAAACATTGTGATCACGTAAAAACAGTTACGTATATCTTACCTTCAGACGCGCACATTTCTTCAGGGTCACTGTCGGGGTCCACATTATCTGTAGGGGAAGATTGACAGTGTCTATTACTTAACCATCTGATTTTGTAATTGAATCAAAGTTGTTAACAATTATATTTATGATTGTTGATAAGAACATTTTGTTTTATGTATTCATAATAGGAAAGATAAAAAGTACCCTCAGGGTCAATGTTGATGTCATCTAGGTTCTTTCCTTTGAATTGTGTCAGACATCCTTTCTCCAGAGCCATAAGAACTTTGCTAATTTTAGCAAGTTGGAGGGTACCCTCAGGAAGTCTGTAAAACTGCCTATGTACCCTTATGTCATGGCCAAGAAAATCTGCTAGCTGGTCCAACTCCGTGTTGGTGAGATTTAGAACTTGTGAAAGTGTTCCAGTTTGTTTGCGAAGCTTTGTGGAAGTGAGACTTTCAGGACTCTTCGCGCCACTTGTCTGGGCAAATTTTCGAAGGCAAGTCAGAACCTCGGTAAAATGTCAAAGCAAATGGTCTCGCAAACAGGTACTCATTCTCCTGAGGAACTCCACATTCTTGCCGTTTGTTGATCCAATGCCTTCTGCATTGTTGGAGTAAGAGGCACAGGAACTTTTCTTCCCCTTTTTCCCCTGATCTCAATCCGTCTGAAGTGTTGGCAGTTTCTTCTCAAGTGGTGACAGGGCTTCAAACACATCAACCTGAGGGTCTGCTACAGTGTTGGACAAATATCCACTTACTGACATCTTAGAGACTTCCCCCGCTCTTCGTCGGTTAAAAAGAATGACTTGAGTCAGTGTTATTTTGGCCAGCTCTGACCATGACTGAGGGGATGCCTTTGTGGATAGTTCTGAGCTGAAATGATGATTTTTATCATCCAAATAGCAGTGCAGAGTTTGAACATCTTTTGTGAAAGGAAGCAGAAGAGGCTTGTTCCACCTGGATTTCTGCAGTGTCCTCAGTGATGCAGCTGAAATCATTTCGTTCCAGCAGATGCAAAGGGAAACAAAGCTTGACGCTAGAACTAGCAACATAAACAAAACCCAAAAAAGACCACAAACCCCAACCACACATGACAAAACATTCCCCTATACAGTATCTTAAATTTGCTGAACATATTGTGAACGCACAGTGGGCTCATAATGTAACATGCATTACATTACACAAAAACATTAAATAAAAATAAAGAATTGTTTGAAAATTGTTCTCTGCTCCTCGTAGTTGTAAACATGAACGACAAGAAAATAGTGCGTCCTCTATGCAAGCTTTGCATGGGTCTTGATGTTAGCAGGTGTGTATTCCATGGCTTCACGATGTCATACTGGGTGGTAATACATTTAAGAGAATTCGGTAAACCAACATCATTAATCACACTAAAACCCAATAGTTTACTCCACGCATTTCTGTCAGAATAATAGTTTGAAGGAAGATTAGTTTGAATCAAACACACACATGCACACTCTTGTGTGCGTCTTGTGTGTGTCTGTCTCTCTGTGAGCATGTACAATCTATACTCCCAAAATATTTAGTGTGCAATTGGTTGGCACCAGTCCTGGGTGTCTCCTGCCGACTGTCCGACAAGCGTCTACAATGGATGGATTGCTTATCTTAAGTTGTATGTTGATGAAAACGTGTCTTGTGCTTTATAGTAAGTACCAGACACCAAAAGTCAATGCACTAGTGTCTTTCTTCATTTCAGATAAGAACATGCAATATACAACAACTTACTACTACAAAAATAGCATCAGAGCATCTATAGGAGCACATATGATTAAGCGTAGACTTAGCACATGCAGTATCCATTCTTATATGTGCGTTCTACGAGGCTTCTGAAATAAAGTTGAATTAAAAACTAACCTAAACAATAACACTGGCATGGACACTTATACATACACCTTCAAATAAAATAAAAGAAAGAGAAAGAAAATATATAAATAATCAGGTGTGTCAGTAAAAGAAACCTGGAAAACATGCAGAACAGAGGCCCTCGAGGACCGACTTTGGACACCCCTGGTTTAGAGCAACTGAATCTGCCTACCTGCGATTGGGCCATTGTAATGTCTTGTATTGTACATTCCTTTGCTGAACTAATAAAAAGCTCCTTTTTTTTATTTTTAAGTGATTTTTAAGCTCCTTTGTTAGGCACACTCCATGTCCGTCTACTGGCTCCCGCACATTAGTTATAAGGGACTCCATCACCGGTAACATTGAACTTATAACGACAACCAGGTCTTAGTCTTAAGGAGCTGAAACGCAATAGGCCTAGACGCCAGCGTAGTGCTAACAACACTATAGTTACACAGATATAGTGATACACGTCAGCTCGAACAATACAAGGTTGAGGCAGTCTGAGATTAAAAAGAAGAACATGGCTAGGACTTGTAATCTCGCTAGAAAGATGAGTCTGCATCGAGTACTTGTCTCTGGCTCTCTGCCCACGAGAGGCAATCATGAGAGATTTGCAAATTATTCTCGCTTAATCAGTGGATGGCTGGTTTCTGTAGAGAGCAAGGTTTCCAGTCTGTAGATAATTGGCCCTTTTTCTGGGACCGGCCCTACCTGCTGAAGAAAGACAGCCTTCACCCTAACTGGGAAGGCGCCATCACTCTTTCTGGAAACATATACTGTTTGAGCCTTGCATGACATTTCACGTTAGAGCATGTTGGGTCGCAGGTGAGTAGCGAGACTGCTAGAACGGGTGTGTAGTTGTAATTGCTTGAAGTGGCACAAGGCACTTTGACTCTAGGCTGGACTTACAACACACGTAGCATACTTAGTCTAGCTCACTGCAATCCACACATTGTTTACTTAATGCTGAGTCCACTAGCAACAAGATTTCTGCTGAGGTCGTGCTAAATGAGGAATGTAGTCATGTTTCCTCAAACAGTCGGATTAGTGACATAGTACCTAGTCGGAATGCTTGCATGGTACCTACATGTTACATATTTGAGACAAAGATGAGTGAAGTACACATATTTCCTCAAACTAATAAACCTCATCCAGTACTTCCTAGTAATCCTTTTATTAGGAGCTTCTTACGAGTTACCTTCTAGATTCATTTGTTGCTACTTTTGTATTTACCTAGATCAGTTTTGTTATTTGGGTATACTTTCGAGTTTGTTCCAGGTACCTTCCTTTACTACTTTTAGTAATTATTGTTAGACATTGTCGCTTTGTTGGTTCCACCCCTCCTATCCTTTGTGGCTTATTAGTTATTACACATTGTACATTTTTTGTCAATGTCGCTTTTAGTTTTCTGTTCAGACCTTAGTGTTCTTGTTATTTGTTTCTCTGAATCTCTGTTCCACTCACATGTTAGGTGCTTCTTTTGTTAATAATTGTATATTCCTTTGTTACTTTAATTCCTGTATCTGTATGGGTCCGACCACACTTATTTTACAGTGTCGAACACCACACCTATGACAGCATGGGTAAATTAACAACCATTTTTCTAAAAAGTCCTTCGAATTGCAAAATTTCCATTTGCTCAATTTTATATTAAGGGGCCATAACGTGATAGTTAAAGACTCTACTCTTTAATATGTGCATACAAATTACATTTGGCACATTGGTGATTAAATTTTCTATGAAATATGTGTTTTAGGGTACTGAGATTTCTAACCAGGAAGTAAAACGGCTTGTTTCCAGAGAGCGCACCTTACCTTACCTTCAATGCTGGCCGGCCAAAACAAGCATCCATCCAACATTCTAACTGCTCATCATCACAAGGCTCGTGGATAATGGAAACTATTCCAGCAGTGTGAAAAATGTGGGCCAAAGACAGGCATTTTACTGACGTTAAAATGCACCGCTCTCGCATACATTCTATCAAATCAGTCAGTCCTCATAACAATACGAGTGGATTATTTACTACTGGCGTTTATTGTCCCATTGTGTGTTGCCAAACACACATTTTGACCACTTCAGCATTTTCCACGATAAAATTTAGTGAATAAATGAAACGTTGCATTTTACTTGACCAGCTCGGTGCGAAATCTTTCCTTCTAGCCCCGAAACCAAAATAGAACTAAAAGATGTTGAAAAGGTTGACATGTATTTTCTCTTGCACAGGCAGTGGGGGGAGCTGTTGGGGAAATACAAATTGCTCCTGTTGTCACAAATGCGCCTCAAAGCCGATTTCATCTGCTTGGGCGGGGCTGGTGTGAGAGCGCAGAGTAGGCAAGGAATACTTAGAAATGCACCAATAAGGGAAAACAATACTTTGGGGGTTTTTAAGGTGAGACAACAACATTGGCACTTTTGACCATGTTCCAAATAGTTGACTTTTCACATTAAGGCTCCTTCAAAATACATTCTAACCCAGGGATGGGCAAACTGCAGCTTTTTTAATCTGGCCCGCTTATGATGGCACAGAATTAAGGTTTGGTATGAATGATTCTATTCATTTTATTTTGATTTATGACAGAAATTCAAACACCAGGTGTCACTGTAGGGGCAATGACATGACTTTACAGAACCTAGAGGAAGAATGAGAGGCAGCGGGAGAGAGAGCTCGACTGAGCCATTTTCAATGATCTCTCTTCTACTGGTCATATCAGAACACATCTGCAGTTTTGTTAAAGAAAAAAAAAGTTGACAGTGAGTGCTGGGTGTTTAAGAAAGACTGGATGCATACAGACATTGGAATCCCATATTACAGTGTCCCTGAGTTACATTATTTTCATGTTGCGACGTGGAAAACTGAGTTTTTTCATCCCCTCTTGATGACATTTTCCCAGATTTGTGCCTAAAACAACTCATGACCCTAGAGGCTTCGCTGTATTTGTGTTGTTTCGTCTCCATCTGCAGGCATTTTCAGGTAATTACACTTATTTTCAGTAGCCGTCCCTGCAACGCGTCACTACAATTCTGGTCTGCTATTGGTCGGCCTCACTTGTTTCAAGATAAGCAGTAAAGCTCTGTTTTGATTGTGAGTGGTTACAAAACTGTATTTATAGTGTATTATATTGTTTAATTCAAAGTTGAAAGGGTTAGCCATGGGTCCCAAGATTGCTAGTGATGTTATAGAGAGAAGTATTAGGTTGATTTATATGGAAACAATGCCGGAGATAACCCTTACAAGGAATATGGGCGTAACAAGTGGCACTCAATGGTAAATAAGTCATCTCTATATTTGTTAATGATGTTTTCTGATTGTACAATTGTATATTATAAATATGTAGCACTTACTATACTATGTTGGTACCAATTTTCAATATGTATGTACAATTTTCATGTTTTTACCTGGGGTTCTAAACGCATTAGCCATTTAACATGGGTTTGGAATGCCCGTCATCGAATTCGCCTTTTGACCCCAACCGCGGAACGAATTAATGTAACACGGGGGCCCACTGCATTTTTTAGCTTTTCACCAGGTTTAAAGGCTAATTCATCACCAAAACCACTTTGACTGTGTTACCGGTCCAGCGGGGTGGGCCACGGCAACAATTAAATTTTTTACCTGTTAAGGCAGGAGTAACGGACAAAGGACGACAACGTTAGCTGCTTCCTTCCCAGATTCCGTCTGAGAGGCGGCAGCAAAGTCGCGCTCTTTTCCGTCCCCCCGACCCGGAACCATTCAGCACTACTTCCGGTATTCTCTTTACTCCAAAATAATACAATGTAAATCACAACAACTTAAATATAGAAGCAGTTCGAATAACAACTATGACATGTATAACTATTCCAAAATTAGACTTTACAAATACAGTATATATGTGACAACACTAACCCCAGGGTGTCACGCTCTCCCCAACAACAAAAGTGGCTCCTGACACTTAATCACAACAAAATACATTCAAGTACAGTTAGACGAACCCATTTTTTTTTCAATAACTGGTTAAACACCCAGAACTTACAGTGTAAGATCATGACTGTGTACACTGGATTTTCAAACATATGCATTGGATAGTTGGCATATGATTGTGGATATGTTGAAAAGGGTGCACATGGCATCGGTGACATAAGTGGTGATGTGTTGGAAGAAATGAGTGAAGGGGTTCAGGTTGGCATCAACACAATTGACTGTATGATATAGGAAACTGCAGGAGGAGTGCAAGGTTTGGTGAACACACTGAGGAGTGTGATTACTGAAAGTTTCTCAAAAAATATTTGGAGAAAATAATGGGAAAAAACAACTTTGCTTGTGTATCACATGGACCAAAAATAGAAAAAGGTTGAACAGTATAATTGAAAAGCAAAATAAATCAGACACAACCAAAGGCCTCCAGAAGGAACAACAAGAAGATGTGCATCTGACTGATCTGGAGGAAAAAGGACAAGAGACAGGAAGTAATGCAAAAAGTACATCATGGTTGGATAAAAAATTGTGAGCTGAAAGAAAATGACAAAACAGATGAAGAAATATAAAAAGATTATGTCAATGATGTGAAACATGGTTATCTGGAGCAAGATTAAGAAGACACAATGAAAGAAACACGAAAAGATGCCAGTTATGTCGAAGTTGGTGATCACAGTTGATTCCAAAAAAATGGAAAAGGATTGCCACCAAGACTGGCTCAACAAAATTGAGGCAACGATGGACAAAACAACTAAACAACAATTTTTTTGAAAAAAAAAAAAAAAAGATCCACGTTGTGTCCTTTCCTTTAAAATTCAACATGTAAAAACAAGAAACAGCTGTGAAAATGAACAAGGCTCCTGTGGGAGAAAACGGGGCTGAAATATGTTAAACAAGGCAAAATAAAACACAAAACTGGGGGAAAAAAAATTCCTGCCAGCTAAAAAAAAAAACCCAGAAGGGGCAAGATTGCCGTTGCTCTTCATAAAGGTATGAGCAACATTTATGACACTCCTCCTTAAATAAAAAAATAAAATCCACATGCATAAATTATCTCAGGGAACATGACACATTGTCTAAACAAAAATGTTCTGAAAGTAATTCAGTCCACAGTGACATCTATATGGAGCTACACTTAACACAGACTATAATTAAAGAATGTGACTGGAAATTTCACCAGACGTCTGGATATGTACAGCATTTCCAGGTGATTTGCATTTGTACACCGAAACATATGACAATAACCTGTAAAGATTAAGTAAATGTTACTCAGTGTCATGTGTTTGAATTTGTGCTTGCACGGTAGTGTTAAGAGAAAACGCGCAAGGAACACACGACTTTTTGCAGATAGAAGATACGATGCACCGGCCGGCCAGAGACTTTTTTTCTCAGTAAGCGCTAAAAGAAAGGTAAGTGTCATTCTGTGTATGTTGTCATTTGACCTGCAAATGTTTTATACTTTGGCCGTCGGGTGTAGTTCACTGAAAAAAATGAGATGTCCGTCTGTTGGATTTATATAAACATCTTTGATGTGTTTAACGCAATTTTTTCATGTTTTAACACAAAATGTAACATCGTGTAGAAACTACATGATATGCAGACAAAGTACTTGGACACGTTCAGGTCATGTTGGGATAAAGTGAGTCAATCATACAGCAATATTAACTCTCGCGATATTCTGCGCAAATGCACATTTGGAGGGATTCGCGCAATGCATTTATGGAGATGAGGACAGTCAAGGTCAAGGCTACGCCATAACGCCATGACATCAGCTCGGTAAGTATTGAATTTCAACTTGGCTAACGCTTGACAGTATGTAGTCTCATGTCTTGAGAACCGCCAAAAAGGGTTAATTAACTGGCATGGGGTTCTCACTGTTTTATCACCGCGTCCATTAACGTCAAGTTTTCTCTGTGTTTTTTTTTTCGTCTTGTCTTTTTGACCTCATGGCGCCTTTTTCTGTAAAACCTTATTTAACTTGACCGAACGCAGCGCTCCGGGTCCCTGCATCCCACATAGCAGTGAGTTCTGGGCCGATTCCGGCTGTCTTCCGCGAGTGTCGGCTGACCTCCGGACAGTTTAACAGTGTATGGGCCAGACTCGTGCCAGATCCTTAAGGATCCCCAATGTTATTCGTCTTTCAGTGAAGCTAGTACTGGGCCATGGATTTTTACACAGTTCATGGCCCGTGACCGCAATGTTACTTTTGGCCCACAAGATTTTTTTCAGTAAGACAATGCACAAGTACGATGCAATTGTCGGGCCACAACAGATGAACCATACTTGCAACCACAATTTAAAAAAAAATCCAAAGGCGGCATGAGGTGACATTGATTTATATCACTTCAGTGAAAATGTCTTAGCATGTAATGACGCACGTCTATGAGTGCATAAATCCTGGACATTCAGTATCCCGAATTTACATAAACATCTGCAATAACCAGCCGTGGAGTGAAGCCCACGTACGGAACCATTCTGTTGGCTTGGAGACCGGAGGAAAATCACTGTTTATTTTAAGGTGAGTGACGAGAACATAGTTCTATATTGTTTTTTTTCCGCTTGCTCATTTTGGAGGCAGGTGCTAAGTGCATGAAATTGATTTGCTATTGTTTCATTGCTATAGTTTTAAAATCTCTGCATTTAAAAAAACAATAGTTCTAAATCGAATTACTCCATCACGTCGTAAGAAATGAACGCCCGTGCGGGACGCACACGTCATTACACCAAGCGCTCCTATCAACCCGAGTGTTGAAAAAAAAAATGGAAGTAATCGATTCACTTGACCGTATGTCGTGCCGCAGGTGAGTCTGTTTTTGTCTTATGTGTCTTTTATTTAATCTGTGCTTACTTTTGTTCAAAATACAGTTTAGTTATATGGTAAACAATTCTTCCTGAGTTAAAATATAAACGTCTATTCCTGTGTGTTTAGTCTCGCTAGTTTAGTTCCAGACTCCTCTGCGTAATGAGGTTTTCAACTCGAGAGCGCGAATAAATGAAGCACATCAAAACTATCGAGGTACACCAACTCTAACGGGCCAAACTGCCTTGATTCATTTTGACATAAGTATCTATATAGTAAACTATGATAAATCGTATTCCAAATGTGTGCTAGCTAGTTTATCAAATTTGGCGGGTAGTCGCATTTTCACATCCATGCGAGTAACGTTATGGCCCACAGACGATGTATCGACTGTGGCCCATAGTGAGCATACTAAGGTGTGGGCCTCCTGTGAAAACACTGAATTCACATGTATATTGAGGCCATTTGCAAGTTAGTTTGATATATGGCTAAATTTTAAGCGATTGTTAGGTGGCCCATGTTAAACTAGCATGATAACAAAATATTTCAAAGGCAATTTTCCATGTACTAAATTTGGCTTTGCGTTAGCAGATGACTTTTCAATAGCTTGTGTCTAAAAATGTTTAATATACATTTAATGATATGTGTGTTTTCTTTTTCCTCCTCAGGCTGATTTTTCTTTCACCCAGCACTAGATCATAACAAAGGTATTGCATACTAGTTTGTGAAAAAACATTGAACCATGGATAGAAGGAATGTTAGAAAGCGGGCTGTAAAAAAAGTCAGTACCTTGATAGCTTCTTTTCAGAGCGAAAAAAAAGAGGTTGTGAATAAGGAACATAATTTTGTGTCTCAGGATTATCAGGCTGATGAGGCAGAATCGTGTGAAGCAAAGTCAACCTCATCTGAGTCAGCATGCATGGATGGCCATGGAGATGATGTTGATGAAAGTGTTTGTAGTTATTCCTTACATACAGCTTTGTGTGACTGGGCTTTAAACTTCAATATTACTCTGGTAGCTTTGACTGCACTCTTGACCCTTTTGACAACGTACCATCCCATGTTACCCAGGGATGGTAGAACTCTCCTCAGAACGAAAACTGTATATAATGTACCAAATCTGTCTGGCGGTAAATACTTTTATTGTGGCATACTACAGTCACTTGCAAAAACCTTTGAGAGAATCTGGTCGAAAGTCCCTGATGGACATGTGTTTAGACTGCAACTGAATATAGATGGTTTGCCACTTTTTAAAAGTTCTAACATTCAGTTTTGGCCTATTTTAGGGGTACTTCAGGATTACTCAAAGAAACCAGTCATGCTTGCACTCTTTTGTGGCAACTCAAAGCCATCCTCGCTAAATGAATATTTGGCAGATCTCGTGAGTGAGGTGCAAAAATTGGGCAATGGCTTTGTCGTAAAAGGCAAGAATTTTCTTCTTAGGGTGACCTCTGTCATTTGTGATGCTCCAGCTCGAGCATTTATAAAGGGGATAAAATCCCACACTGGATATTTCGGATGTGATAAATGCATTCAGAGAGGTGTTTGGATCAACCACAGGATGACGTTTCCAGAGGTCGACAGTACTTGCAGAACTGATGCCTCTTTTATCAGTATGGCTGACGAAGAACACCACACTGATGTTTCCCCTTTAAAATATGCAATTATTGGAATGGTGACTTGTTTTCCGCATGATTATATGCACCTAGTTTGTCTTGGTGTCATGAGAAAGCTGTTAGATCTGTGGCATAGTTCAGGACCACTGCGTTGTCGAATCTCTGCCCATCAAAGTCAGCTGATTTCAAATGCACTATTGGCCTTAAAATGTGCCATTCCAACTGACTTTGCACGAAAGCCTAGAACATTATTAGACAGGCAAAGATGGAAAGCAACTGAGTTAAGGCAGTTTTTGTTATATACTGGTCCAGTGGTCCTCTGTGATGCGCTTGCTGTTCCACTATATAAAAACTTCATGCTGCTCTCTGTATCCATTTATATCTTGTCAAATCCAGCATTATGTCTGATCCTAAATGATTTTGCTCACCATCTACTTGTGTCCTTTGTTGAACATTTTGGTCAATTGTATGGTCCAGAGAACATTGTTTATAATATTCATGGACTTATACATCTTTGTGAAGATGTAAAGCTGCATGGAAATCTGGACTTAATATCTGGCTTTCCATTTGAAAACTTCTTGGGAAGGATTAAGAAAATGATAAGAACTTCACACCATCCTTTACCACAAATTATCCGTAGACTCTCAGAAAGGAATAGTTTCATTAACGATGAAATAATACAGGGAAGAGGGACCTTACAAAGAGAGCACAAAGCTGGTCCTGTACCAGGCAGTTTGAAAAATGTAGTGCAGTTTCAAAAAGTAGTCATAGGGCTAGCGACAATAAACATCTGCTGTGAGAAAGATAGTTGTGTTAAAATAGGCAACAGCATAGCTGTTGTGGTAAATATTCTTACGTCAGATGATGCAACCTATATAGTGTACAGGGAATATGAGCAGAAAGAACCATTCTTTGAATACCCAATCAACTCTACTGAGCTAGGAAAATATGTCGTGAGTGGTCTCTCAAAACATTTTAAAGCCAACAAAATTGATGTGGGAATAGTAAAGTGTGTCAAATTACCATATAAAGATAGATGTGTAGCCATGCCTTTGTTACACACAAGTAACTAAAAAGAGTGGACTGGATGATGTGAGGGGACATCTCAGGGGTGTAAATAGTTAGTTTGCTGCAGTAACAGTGTTCTAATGTGCAATTTGTTTAACTGCTATTTTGGAATCTTTTTAGCACGTTTTATTGGACTTGTAAATGAAGGAAGAGTCCAGTCCATTATCTTCTAAGAAACTTAAGTATTGTTTCAATGAAGTTTACATTGATTGAAATACTGCATAATTGGATTTTTTTTTTTTTAGACATGTTCAAAGTAGTTGAGTTCTTGGAGACCCATGAGGTTGAGCTAGTCCCAGGTGCTTGGGTCAAGAATAATGAATGCCTGTGGCCACCTCTCAGAGGGAAGGCTCTTGAGACAGCCCTCAAGCAAAACACCAATCCTGACCCAGAATGGATGGCATGGAATATTCGAGTGATGTTTACAACTGGTATGTATACATATATGTTTATTTTTTGTTGTTTTTTAGATGTCATTATATAATTAATTGAAGTGGCTTTATAAAAATATTAACAGATAATTATCAGGAAGGGAGACAAAAGCTGCGAGATACAGAGCAGAGATCAGACCTTCAGTCAGATGCGGAAGGCTGCAGAACAAGCAAAGCAAGGCGTAAAATGTATGTAAAGTTTTGTGAACAGATTCTGTTGAATCTGAAGACTTCAGCAGCGTGACAGTGGTTTACCCAGTGCTCCACCAGTTCATCCACCAGTATATAAAACACTCCATCCGCCCAACTCTTCTCATCCAAACTCTGCCAGCCAAATGCAAAGAGAAACTAGACAAGAGAACATTTGCCAACCATCTTTCAATAGTAATTGGAATGAAGACCAGGACAATCAAAACAGGTTGCAGTGGGTTCACCAATTTGAGCGTACGTTATTACCCATATCACATTCTTAACTGTCTATAATTACTCAGTAAAATATTTAATAGTTAAAGATGTGAATTCATGCGAAAGTCTTATCTGCTCCGACAAAGTGGTAGCAGTCCTGTTTGAACAACACCACTCTCCCTTTCAGTCCTTTTAAGTTTACACCAGTACTTATTTGATAGGTTTTCACACTGGCCTTAAAAAGTACAATAAATAGCCACATAAAAGTTAGCTTTTATTAAGCTCACAGGTAAAATGTGTGGCTATATTTTGTTCAAAATGTAGGCTATGAAAGTAACTTAATATTTCCAAATTGTATTCACAGAACCTGTCCAGGGAACACATGCCAATGAAGTCAACAGTCATCCAGTGCCTCAACAAAATTATCCCTGTGAGTGGCCCATTTAAGGTATGGTTACTTTAAACCAGTGCTTCTCAAATAGTGGGGCGGGCCCCCCTGGGGGCAGGGGGATGACAGGAAAAAGACTTTGTTTTTGTCATATGGAATGTAGTTGCATTAAATTAATAATTTTGCGTTTTTCTGTTGTTAATGATATAAAGGATACATGAAACAATTTTCATCAATAATAATCTCATTTATAGTCAGTGCATCGACTGGAGGGGCAAAAAGTTTTCTCTTTTCTAGGGAGGGCCTGGCAAAATATAGTTGAGAAACACTGCTTTAAACTGTTCTCGCGAATTCATAACATGTGAGATATCTTAAGATATCTTCAGTTCAAATTTGTACAGTTTCATTGAATTTAACCCATGAAATGAGGTAAAAGGGAGGAAAATATGTTTTCGTGAATTGAGATCGTCTTCTCCTCTGGTGTTTAAAGGACAGTGTGTAAGATTTCGACCGTTTTACATTACAGACAGCAGGAGGTGCTGCATTTACCACTCTAGCTTTAAACAAACACGGTCGCCTCCAGAGAAGTGCCACCCCTCATGTAATATAATTGAATAACTAGACCTATGTTTATTTTAAAAACATACTGTTGGTCATTAATAACACATTCATTTGCAAGTTTTTGAAATTTACAATCATTTAATTTATTCATTTTTAATGAGAAACAGTCAAAATCTTACACACTGCCCCTTTAAGCTCTGTCTTCTCATCATTTAATATTCATTTTAAATTAATTGCCTGCCAGATAATGATCTTAATGTCCAGGGAGTCACTTTTTCTATTTTCTTGTCAACTTTTTTTTTTAATTTCCCCATTCTCTTTAACTATTTTCAAATGCAATGATCGATGTCAATTGTAACTCCTAATGCGCAACACAAAAATAATGTTCCTTCTGTTTACCAAAATAATTCTATCTTTTTAGATAATCCTAACCCATGGTCACATTCAAAGCTCACACCATTAAGGACTCATCAAGAACAATTGCAATCTGCAACAGGTAAGAGAGTCTTAGTTACAAAGAGTTTTTAACAAGAAAAGTACTTTCTTCTTCTTGCCCTGACCTATGGTCATGAGCTGTGGGTCGTGATCGAAATAACGAGATACCTGAAACAAGCGTCCAAAATTAGTTTCTTACACAGGGTGTCGAGGCTCCCCCATAGAAATAAGGGCGAGAAGCTCAGTCGAGCCACTGCTCCTGAGTTAGCTCGAGCATCTGTTCATGTATAGAATACCTCCTAAGTGAGGGCGTGTCCCACTGGGAGGAGGCCCCAGAGCGACCCAGGACACGCTGAAGAGACTGTGTCTTTTAGCTGACCTGGGAACCCTTCCTGAGGAGGTGGCCAATGTGGCTGAGAAAAGGGAAGTCTTCCCTTCTTTGCTGAAGCTGGTGCCCCCGCGAAATGACCCCCGATAAGCAGAAGAAGATGGTACAGTACTGAGGTTGAATTGAATATTGTCAGTCGTTAACTGTATATAAAGGTCAAATGTGAAAAGAAATGACCGTAAACGTTCTACTTTTCTGATTGAAACAAATCCATTCAGTGACATGGCGAGTAAGATCTGTTAGATTTTTTTAATGCTTTATATACTTTGTTTGTTTTTCAGCACTGATGCGTGAAATGCTCACCAAATAGGAGATGGTACTTGACCAGCAAAACCTTACACTGCAACTACTGAAAGCCAGGCAGCAAGATGTGGCTGATTATCAAATTAATGATGGTCTTTTGCCCATAAAAGACCAACAAGGCCTCCAGAATATTGAAGCCCAAATTCAGGAGTCGGATTTCAGAATGAAACTGGTAAATTATCTTATTTAGGGTGATGAAACTGGTAAATTATCTTATTTAGGGTGAAATTTCACCATTGTGTACAAATGTTGTCTTTATCAAGGCTCTATGCTACAGTCTAAAACATTTTCAAAGTATCATCTCACGTATGAATGTTTTCAGTTTAAGTGCAGCAACAGTGGATTGACTGCTGTGGTAAGAGAGATCCATTTAAAAATATATATGTATATTACTTTATTTTTATGACTATTTCATTTTGAAATGTTCCGAAACTCCTAACATCTTCAGTTTTTAGGGCGACATATCCCCCCTTTCTATATAATGCAATATTGTGTCCGTCTGAAAGAAAGGGAAAAGTAAACTGCTTCTGCAAACAGTTCCAGCAGCAGCTTTTAGGCAGATATTTTAGTCAGACTTTTTATTAGTCGACTCACCCGAATTTTTGTCCCAGTCCTACTATACCGTCAAAAGACACAAGCATTTTTATACAATATATCATATGTATCCGTGTTTACATTTCCAGTTTTAAAGAATGTGTAATAATCTAGTATACTCGTTCCCTACCTAATGATTTGCATTAAAAACAAAAAAAAAAGTATTAATATAAATTAATAAATTATTATTAATATAAAGTATTAATAATAAAAAACAAACTTATAATCATACTAAATGAACATAATAATACTCTACTGGTTATTCTTATGAATAAAACTTGTAAATAAATTCTTCAGATACAGTATACTAACCTGAGCATGCCACTTGATTCACATTTATGTTTTGGCGTGAAAAATGTGGATTGGTTCCACAAAGTAGGGATAATCTGAGGTTGTCTGACATTTGTGTAAGCGTTACCCATCAGGTTGAAAACCAGGGACTAAGGAAGGGGTACCCAGGAAGGTTCTAAAACCAAACCGTGTGTGAGTGGTACTCAGGATGGCATAAAAACCAGGTAGTGTATAAGGGAAATTCACAAAGACAGAAAAGCCAGATGTTGTGTATAGATATTAACTCCAGAAGTGATGAAAACCAAACATGTCCTCACAAGGTGGTCTGTACTCAGGTCAATTACTCAAACTTTGCCTAAATGGGAATTTGAAGTGATGATAATTTTCCCCCCGATTTTAGGATGTTGCCTGATTTTTTTCAGGGCTGTAGAGGCTTCAGAAAGGTGGGTTCCCACAAAGGGGGATCTGGTCGTGTGTCCCATCAATGTAACAAAAACAAGTATGCGTGTGCATGTGTGTGTTTGATTCAAACTAATCTTCCTTCAAACTATTATTCTGACAGAAATGCGTGGAGTAAACTATTGGGTTTTAGTGTGATTAATGATGTTGGTTTACCAATTCTCTTAAATGTATTACCACCCAGTAGGACGTCGTGAAGCCATGGAATACACACCTGCTAACATCAAGACCCATCCAAAGCTTGCATAGAGGACGCACTACTTCTTGTCGTTCATGTTTACAACTACGAGGAGCAGAGAACAAATTTCAAACAATTCTTTACTTGTATTTAATGTTTTTGTGTAATGTAATGCATGTTACATTATGAGCCCACTGTGCGTTCACAATATGTTCAGCAAATTTAAGATACTGTATAGGGGAATGTTTTGTCATGTGTGGTTGGGGTTTGTGGTCTTTTTTGGGTTTTGTTTATGTTGCTAGTTCTAGTGTCAAGCTTTGTTTCCCTTTGCATCTGCTTTTGCTTTCAGTGTCTCGTTAGTTTGATCTTGTCCACCTGCCTGTTTAGCTGTGCCATGTCTTCTCATTTAGAATGAGGGGAAAAAAAGCAACAGTTTTTAGACTATTTTCAACACGAATCTGAATTGTTACGAGCAAATATGTCGACAACGCAATAAAGGCAGCTCAAGCTGAAATTGACTGAGACGCTTCATTTTACAGGTGAACATGATTTTTCATGTTAACTCCTCAGCTCTGAATTAGATTGCAGTAAAATGAGGGTTGTATTCTTATAAATCATAATTTCCCTGCCTGTTTCTTGAGTTTCTGTCTTAGTTTCTCAAAAAGTCATTCTTTTTGTTTGTCTTTGTCTTAGGGTTGTATTGTTTGCAAAACGGTCATCTTAGTGATGAAATGTAATTTACTGGCTGTGCATTTTCCATGAGCAGGATGACTTTTCTGTCAATCTGCAAGACATAAAAATACATAACCACTAACTTAGTTTCCCCTTCACTAATGAAGTGCAATAAGACTCAAAGTTTTGTTTTATATCTATTGTCATGTCAACCGGCATAA